>NC_051177.1:16000247-16290247 GCF_013339695.2 Rhipicephalus sanguineus
CCATCTCTCCATCACTTTTGCTTCCCCCTTGCTATACGCCGGTCGAATCGGCGCATGTTTTCTGGGGTTCTGGTTGAAGATGAAGAAGAGGAGGAAGAAGAAAGCTCGGCTGGTTCATGATCATGACAATTTTGGGTCGCGACCCATAAAGACGAGCTAGAACCACCTTCGCTGTTAAAATTATTATTAGTACGACTGTGCCAGCGGATCTTCTTCGAAGTCAATACTTTGCATTCCTTGGACACCCATGTAGCTATCGACTCAGCTAGCACATCTTCATATCTTACCCTGTACCACGCGTCATCATTTTTATATACTTGCAGATTCTTTTCAGTCACTTTCATCGTGATTTGATATTTCCACCTAGCTCCAATCGTATGTGACGCATGACTGAGGCCCCTGTTTCCGTTCATACGACGTCCATGCAGTATCGCTTATAGTAACATAGATTATTTTCAAGCAAAGTTGTTGCTAGTCGTGTCGTTTGTGATGGATTTCCACGTATTTTCCCAACATCTCTTATTTCTCGATGAAAATTCCATGGCGTCTTATGCTCCCCGTCTCGGTGTCGCTGCCCATGGCTGTGCGTGTCTGTGCTGTAAACGCAGCGCGCGTCAAACGTGCTGGTCTTCTTTGAACAACGTTGAGGTTTTGCTAAAGTCGCAGAAGTCAACGTGAATCCTATTCACTTCAAACATTATTCTTCTTTCTGGTTTTTCAAGGCGTCTCGTTTCCTGTATGCTTAGAGGCCTCGAATACAGGGCGAAGCGCAAACGTGCCTGGAGTACATTGAAGCGACGGAGAAGATAGCAGACCATCGGTGAGAATCCCGCGGCCAGGCGAGCTAGTTGGAAACACGTGCCTCCTCGCGAAGTATTGTCCGTGAACAGAAAGGTTTTGCTCGTCTTCTCACGTAGCGCATCCTTCGCGGTCAATTATCGTCCAGCACTCGTCCGGCTCGCGGTACTTCGCTTCCCTACCGGGGCCCAGTTTTTCTTCGTTCTGCACGCTAGTCCGCGTTTCGCTGCCGCAGACAGTGCGTTGTTGCTGATTAGTAGTTGCACGCTGGCGTGTGGTGCACGATTTGTTTAGCTCTTGGCGTTGTTGTTGCCACCTCCTTGGCTTGTTCGGGCGGCCCCGTCGGGCATCATTTTCGCTGGAAACGTCCGCGGCCTGCGCACGTATACGAGGCACGCGCGCGAGGGCTATGGATTTGCGGGCTCGTATCTCACTTGTTGGCATTCCGCAATCAATATCCCGGTGAGTGCCCTCTCTCCACGAAGGCGCCCTTCTCGCCTGATTTACGTTCACCACGGGCACGGCATGGAGCCCGGTTGCACGACCCGGGAAGGGCTTTCTTTTGTTTTCTTTTACCTGTTGGCGCAGAAGACCGCATGACAAACGCACAAATACGGGCGGTTGCGTCATGTCTCACCGAAAAATCTTGTGCCAATAACTGCACACGTTCTGTGGCGATGGACACGGCTCCCTTCCTTGTTTCCACTTGAAAGAGAGATACGAAGGGAAAGGAACGGGTGACAGGGGAGGCCGAAAGATACGGGAGGAGAGCACCGACATACCACCATAGTCGGTCCCTGTTGGCGCAGTCTGTCAATGCGCAATGCCACTTGTCTCTGATGTGCGTCACCTGTTGCGTACATGCCCAGTCACAAGTCGCACAACACAACCGTGATCCATCGGTCAGATCGGTCTGGCATTCGCATTGGCCGGCATGGTTACTTCATAAAATGCAAGTCCTTGTGGCAACTGTGTTCAGTCGAGGAGTCATTACAGCCCATCTTCTGCGAGTGTTCTCGCTACAATGCGCAGAGACAAGCACTCGCAGTTGCTTATGCTCGACTTCACCACACAATAATGGCGGCAGTAACCATTTTGGAATGTCGTCGCGAAAGTTATCGCAGATGAAGGTGATGAAGGCACTGCTCAAATTCTTGAATACAACATACTTGCACCGGCGGTTACAGACCTATACATAGTGATATTGTGGCTGTGAGGAGTGTGGTTTTGTGTGTGTGTACTCTGCCTCTTTCTGTCTCTTTCTCTCTGCCTCAAACTTACACACTCCCCTACCCCTTTCCTCGGTGTAGGGTAGCAAACCAGCACTCTAGACTGGTTAACATCATTTCCTCTCTCGCCTGTTCCTTCATAAAATGCAGTAAATACAGTAAAACCTCGGTGATACGAATCTCGCGGGGTTACCAAAATTATTCGTATCATCCGAAATTCGTATCACCAAAACATGGAAAATTAGTATGCAAAAAAAAAGTTGGCATACGTTTTTGATTTAGTGTTTCTCAGGGTCGCAGCGACGTCATGAACCTCCTCTGAATATCCCAGTAGAGTTTTCAGGCGTCAACGATCACACTTGACTCGTAATCACACTTGTACAAGATGTGTTGTGCCCGTGACCTATTAGCCGTTCCTAATCTTTCAACGCTTTTCTGCATGTCACGAGAGTACTGCAGCGAAAGTGATATTGCTGATATGGTCGCTGTGTATGCAAGTTTCTTCTGGTCTGTGACCCTATTTACGTCGATGCCACTGCTGCTGGGGATTCTGGTTATACCACTACTGATTTGCATTGAGTGCACAGCCAAGGTTGCGGTTTGCCTGCACTTGAGTCTGTACTGTTGCTTCCTTACTGCATGTTTTCTTCCTTCGTAAGTGCAATGGCTAATTCTACTTCTGATAAATGTCTGGTTTGTAATCAGTCACTTCCAATAGATGGCTCGTGCCTTACCTGTTCAGGATGCGGTTATGGTTACCATTTGGGCACCTGTTCTGGTACTAATAAGACAAGCTACAAAGGAATGGCAGACACTGCTGAAAAAAAAAAAAAACTGGAGGTGTCAGACATGCGTAATCCGAGCTGCTCAGTGCCCTCCAAAACTAACAAAGCAGGCACAGAATGAGCAGTCCCTCACTGAAACGATGCTAATAGAAATCAACAAAAAGCTTTCTGAACTGCCCGAAATCAAACAGAAGCTGGATGTTCTTTTCCAGGTCAAAGAAACTGTGGAAGGTATGGAAAATTCTGTCCAGTATCTTTCAGATCAGTGCGGTAACGTACTAGCAGAAATGAAGCTTCAGTCAACTGAGATTGTTGCTTCAAAGAAGAGAGGTGAAAAGATCGAGACCGGGGTCTCCCCTGCGTCTTCTCTGGACACAAATAATGTTTGCATCATCATCATCATCATCATCATCATCATCATCATCATCATTGAGACGATAAACACAGATCGGGAAGTTGGGGAATTACGACGGCAAACAAACAGCCTGGAACAATATATATAGTCGAAGGAATAATTTAGAAGTACATGGTCTTGGACAGGTTCAAAATGAAAATCTGTTCCAAAGAATCAATACTATTGCACAAGACTTAGAGCTGCCTCACTTGACTAAACAAGACGTAGAAGGCCTCCATAGACTGTCAACTAAGCGTGGCAAAACTCCAGCAGTGCTGGTTCGTTTTTCTTCGCGTGTAATGAGGGATCGATAGATGGCAAAGAGGCAAACTATTAGGCAATCTAAGTCCGCGGTCTACTTTCTTGGCAATTTGACAGTGCAGAACAAAACGCTCATGTGGATGATGAGGGCAGAGGCTACAGAAAAGCAGTATGAATAGACCTGGCACAGCAATGGGAAGCTGTTTGCGCGCAAGTGCAGCGGTGAACCGTAAATACAGATTGCATGTGATGCCGACCTCGAAAAGATAGTCTAAATGGGCGCCGCTGTTCCTTCGTCTCGCTTATCTGTTTTACCTTCCATTTTTTTCCCTTCCATGTCATCACAAACCACGCCGCTTTATTACGATGCCTTATCTTTTAAGTCAGCTGTGCGCAGTTGTCGGGTTCATGAAACTGACAGGGTCTCAGTTTTTCACGTCAATATTAGAAGCCTGAAAATAAGGTGTTTGAAATACAGACAGCTCTGCGTTCTCAAAATCACAGATTTGATATACTCGCATACACGGAAACATGGTTCACAAGTGCCAATCATGTTGTATCGTTTTCTGCGTACAATTCTGAGGGGGTGTTCAGAGAAAACCGCAGAAGCGGTGGCGTTGCATTGTATTTTAAAGGAGATCTTAAGTACGAAGTTCTGTCCCACTTTTCTCTTGTTTGTACTCATTATGAATCGGTCGCTGTGAAATGTTCTGGAACCCTGGTTGCTTGGGCTTATCGCCCACCACCATCTAGTGAAACTGTTCAGTTTGTACGTGATCTTCTTTATTATGCATGTATCCTCAATATGCCTGCTATTTTAGTTGGAAATTTTAATATTGATTTTTTAAAAACAGCTCTCCACGACGTTTATTCTATGAGACCATTTATACATTTCACTGCACTAATGTTATGCAGTCACCATCGAGAATAACCATGCAGGATGATACGTTAACAGATCTGAGATTCAAGTGCACGTTAAAGAACCCCATGCGGTCGAAATTTCTGTAACCCTCCACTACAGCGTCTATCATAATCATATCGTGGTTTTGGGAAGTTAAACCCCAGATACTATTATTACGTTACTAGATCTGTGTTCATTCTAAAAAGAGACAGGGCGTGCAAACACGGACACAAGAAAGAGATCAGGACACCAAAAACGCCGACTAACAACTGAAGAGACGCACAACGGCTGAAAAGAAAAAAGGCACGAAAACTTATCTGCGCATGCCCATGCAACCGGCGAACCTATCAATCCGGCACGCGTGGCAGTGTGTCACGCAGTGTGGCAGTGTGTAGATCTGTGTGTCACAATTCATGAGTTGTCTAGTGTTCTGTCTGGAGTACTCACATTTGATTTAAGCGACCACCTACCTATATTTTACGTTTTTCCTAGCTTAATAAGAAAACGAAAAAAAAAAAACCTGCCAGCTCAACAAATAGTATACCGTTGTTTAAGATAATCTCGCTATATTTCGATCTACGATAGAAGGCATCTCGTGGAGCTACGTTTATAATGAGAAAAATCCTAGTATTGCGTACGATCTCTTCCTTGGGTTAGTAAATGATAAATATGATAGCGCATTTTCTTCACTGGCAAAAAAACCCTACAAAAAGTATTGAAAGCCATGGGTAACAAAGGAACTGTATAAATGAATTCAAGCACGGAATAAACTATTTAACAAATTCATTCGATCAAAAGACGTAGTTTTACTCAAGGAATATAAAAAACACAAATAAGTTAGTCTCTGATATTAAAAAAGCACGGAATGAATATTAGAAGAATAAATTTGCTGCAGTCTGAAACTGTCCAATGAAAATCTGAAATTGCCTTAATGATCTTATGGGAAAGGCTACTTGTCATGTTCCTAGTGCATTAACTCTCAGCAATGACGAATGCAGTGGCGCTGCTTTGGCAGGCAAATTTAATGAGCACTTCCTATCTTCTGGAGGATCGTCGCACAAACAAGACAGAAATCATTAAATTAATCGGCACATTGCCTCTCCAGTTGTAAGTTCTTAAAGCCATGCAGTGAGCACGAAGTGTTCACATTCCTTGGTCATTTAAATAAATATACTGCTGCAGGAGCAGATGAAATAAGGCCGAACCGATTATCGCTACTGCCGATCTAATCAGTGCACCACTACAACATGTATGTAATGGGGCTTTAGACCAAGGTGTTTTTCCAGACAGCATGAAAATTGCAGGGGTGGTTGTTTTGCACAAAGGTGGCCCCTATCACAACATTAGTTATAGACCTATATCCGTCCTTCGTTTGTTTTCTAAACTACTGGAATATTTGATAAAAGATAGACTATGTAATTTTTTTTGCAGTAGACAGATTCTTGTGAAAGAACAGTTCGAGTTTCGCAAGGGGAAGTCAACGGAAATGGCACTGCTTAGCGTAAAGGAAAAAAATTCGGCAGATCCCACGCGTTGTGGGAATCGGCCTCATGCGAAGCAGTCAGCGAGTACTTCTATGCTGTTTTTTATGGCTTTGAGCCAAGCGTTACGAGGTAGATCGACGTGTTTTTGTAAGTGTAGCAGCTGTGTACACATCGTGGGCTTACCAGGCACGTCGACAACACTGGCGTTTGAAGGGTAACTTATGGTGCGACGTAACATCAACCCTTGCGTTAGAGTACATACGTCGTATTATCGAAACTAATTGCAGTTTATGGTGCAATCATGTGAATATTATGCGTAATTTTCGTTATTGTATTCCTCCGGGGTCGAGCAATGCTTCAATATAGCTTGCTAGCTTGCTGAGTCGTAGGAATGCAAATGTAGTGTTCATTAGACTGCTATAAAAGCGGATCCAACACTGGAACCACCGACGTTAATCTGATATGACACCTGTATCGTAGGAGTACATATGCGTTATTGCTTTGTTGTAAAATTACATGGCTGGCACCACAACCACAACCGACGTTGCACCGCCATTACGCCTGCATAGGCTGTTTTTTCAATCCAGTTTATAGACCTGGCGTGGCTTTGTGGTGGAATGCCTGATTGCCACGCAGAATGCTTGGGTTCGAATCCTGCTGGGATCCTAATTTTTATTCTTTCCATTCATGGGGTCCACGCTGCCGATGTCGTTTTTTCTTAACGCTCTCGCATTTCAATTACCAATGTCCGTTCTTGTCGTTCCTGGGTAGATATAAACTGTTAATCACCTGTGGCGCATAACCGTACACCGCGGCCCGTGGTAAACGGGTATGGGCCACACGTGCCTGGAGGAAAGGGTTTGACGACGTACGCGACATGTTTTTCACGTTATTGATGTCATGACCCGACAGTCATATTCGTCAGATCCTCTTACCCTCCCACGACAATTTTTCTTTACGCCAAGTTAAGGAGGCGATCATGAGAGCACCCAGACCTAGGTGGCCAGATAGATAGATAGATAGATAGATAGATAGATAGATAGATAGATAGATAGATAGATAGATAGATAGATAGATAGATAGATAGATAGATAGATAGATAGATAGATAGATAGATAGATAGATAGATAGATAGATAGATAGATAGATAGATAGATAGATAGATAGATAGAAAGAAACGCTCAAAGTGCCAAAGGTTCGCTAAGAAATGCTTCTCATTTAATACGTTGTAATATGGATGAAAACTGCTTCACTGTCGGACTGAAAAACAGAAAACAGAAACACATTTGATTCTATTAAACATGGAATATATTTTATAAGCTTCCGTTTTATGGTATTCGAGGAGTTGCCTTAAAACTTATTCGCAGTTATTTTTTCTATCGATTGCAGTACACATGGTTAAATGGCTATCAATCATAGCTGAAGCAGTTATTATATGGTGTGCCACAAGGGTCTATTCTAGGTCCAATATTCTTTATTGTCTATATTAACGATATAATCGCCATCCCAAGAACTCCCGAAATCGTTCTGTATGCAGATGGTACTAGTGTGTTCTTCTCTGGCATGCATCTCGATAAGATACACGTTGAAGCTAGTACATGGTTACAAAAGTTATCATTATCGTTGAATGTAAATAAACTAAGCTTGAATGTTAGTAAATCGAAAATCATTGGATTCAAGGCAAGCAACAAACCTGAAGATTCTGAACTTCAGCTTACGTTTGAAAACAATGTAAGTGAATGTCTCTTTCTACAAGTTTTTAGGTGTCTGTTTTGAAGAACGCTAGGGTTGGTCCCAGCATATTAATAAAGTTCATGCCAACATATCAAGGTCCCTCTGTGTATTCCACAAACTTGAAAACATTGTCCCAAATGTTTAAAATGGCACTTATATTACACCCTAATTCATTCACATCTTCACTACTGTATTACGATTTGGGGGTCGACAACCCAAACTAATCTTGTGAGGTTGATAACATTGCAGGAAAAGGTGATACGATATGTCGAAAACCTCTCATACAACGACCTGTTCTAAAAGTGAATCAGTTATATGAGTTGAGTTTGCTCTCCCATGTTTAGAAGGAAATCAAGCTGGATCTTTCTAAATATCTTGAACTGCAATCCAGTAGGAATGTGCCTTATAACTTGAGGCGCGACCATTACAGAATTGCGCTTGTGCGAACCACCTATAGAACGCAAATGCAAACATACTTAATTCCACATCTTCTCAGCAGACAAACACAAGGCCTAAAAATCATACAAAAATCACTGTCGCCGTGCTCCTTAAAAAATGCCAGAACTTACCTCCTCTGCTGTCCTCAATATTAACAAGTTGTGTTTGCAGTAGTCATATGTTCCTTAGGTTTCGTTATTTGTTGTTTAATGACTTTCCTTTATTATTGTAATAAAATGTTCCGGATATGTATATCGTATATCTATGTATACGTATATTTGAAAGCCACAAAGAAAAATGAATCAGTAGAAAAAATTTTTCGAAGCGCGCGACCTGGGATTCCAACCTGCGCCCCCTCACTCCGCAGCGCGCCGTGTTAGACTGTTGTGCCATGCGCCATTCGTCCTCCAGCAGACTAACGGTGAGCTATTTATGTACGCTACTTACCGCTGGTGGTATGCAGAGCTCGGAAGTGCCTCAGCGTGTTCATTCACTCACGAGATGGCGCGAAGGGTGCG
Source organism: Rhipicephalus sanguineus (assembly GCF_013339695.2). Lineage (NCBI taxonomy): Eukaryota > Metazoa > Arthropoda > Arachnida > Ixodida > Ixodidae > Rhipicephalus > Rhipicephalus sanguineus. Next base: position 16,008,790 of record NC_051177.1, read on the forward strand.
CTTTAGTCGCGGCGGTCGCTACTGTGCTAGATACATCTGGTATTATGGAAACGAGACGTTGTGGAAGGACAAGAGAGACACGCACAGTGCTGGAGTTATGTGCCTCCTGACTATGTGTATATTTATTATTTATCTTTGTTAGGCTAGCACACCAATAGCGAGTCCACCCGGTACAAAGGCGACACATATCATCATCATCAAAGGTCGTCACCCCGCGCGTGTTTCGCAGGAGTTGGGATGCGCGCGTCCATCGTTTCTAGTAACGTTGCGCGCGTCCGACCTTTGCCCTACAGGACGTGGTCGCCCGTGCTCGCACGCTTATCTCGTGAGATGGGGAGGCTTGTACGTCAGTACTTTCACCGCGAAGTTTGCGTTGAAGCTATAGGCCGCACGAAGGTCACTTCGCTCTCTGCAACGGCCGCGTTTGCGTGCTAGCTGTAGTCGGATACAACTTTAGAAGTCAACGGCATTTCCTCCTCAAAGGCGGATGAACACAAGCCTGCCCCAATGGGCGCGCACTCGAGGCTGACGTCATCGGAGAACATCAGCGCTGGCATGAGCGGGACTATTTCTTTAACAACGTGGATTTTTGGGCTAGTTGGTTATATGCTTATATATGTAAGCATATATGTAGCAGGTTATATGTAGCGCCTGTCCTGTTGTCTCTTCCTCGTCCGTGTGTGTTAGCGCTATGCCCCATTCTGAAACTATTTCTTTAGTCGCGGAGGCGATCGGCTGCCGCGCTTCAGTCGTCTGGGCGGGGCCTCTCCTGAATTCTTAAGTTGTATCCGACTATAGAAGAGCCAAAGTAGGGGCTAGTTCGCTGTGCGCAGTCGACATTTGCAGCGCGCTGCTCACACACAAGGTAACAACTGCGACAGTTGTTTGTACGCGCTTGTCCTGTGTATACCTTTGCGTTCTTTTTGTGCGTCCTTCTTTCTGTTTGAGCGCTGCAACTGTCGAGCTGTGACAGTTGTTAGTTTGCGTTTGTCCGGGGTGCGTTCTTTTTGTGTGTCCTTTGTGCTTGACCAGCGCGCTGCAAGTTACGAGCTGCTTGCCGTTCTTCGTGTGGCATGCCAATTTGTTGCTATCACATTCATTGCTTAGCCCTTGCGGCGAAACTGTGACTTTTTGTTCACTTCAGCACATATGCATGGGCATATCGGCTTCACTGGCGTAGTTAGGGAAAGTGGGAGAGTTCAAACCCGCCCCCCCCCCTTCCCGCGCCTATATTCAATTGTGCTTATGTATACACACACACACACGCATACAACACACGCACGAACATTCATAAATCATGATTGACCCCCCCCCCCCCCCCCGCAATTGCTGGCAACGCCCCTGATCAGCTTTATCATCTAACTCAGGGGTCTCAAACACGCGGCCCGCGGACGTTTCGTTAGCCGCTCGCGGCTTCAGAAGGAATAAAATGTTTGTGGCCTTGCTAAATGGTACGTACTCGCATTATTTACTCGCCTATCGCGATTAGTAACGCTTTGTCCCGCTCGGGTAAGCTACCGAGACGGGACTGGTCTCAAGCATTTTTTTTCCCGTGAGGCACCCCATGCTGTTACCATCTGTTGAAACATAACCGCGAAACAAGATCTCTATATTTCACAATAGGCGTCCAGACTTGAGTCATTCTGGAGATCAGTATCGATAATGTTCTGGGATCCTGACGACAAATCCCCTTCAGAAATGATCTATATATGCATAGGCGTGCGCAGGGTTCCCCATCAGGGGGGCAAAGGTTCATCGCAGCGCCCCCGACCCTACTAAGTCAATGTATGGGGCAGATTTTGCGCCCCCCCCCCCCCTCTTAGGGGACTAGAAGGGTCAATGTACGCGGCAGATTTTGCGCCCCCCCCTCTTAGGTGATTGGGGGGGGGAGGCCGCCCCCCCCCTGCCTCCCTTATGCGCTCGCCTATGCATATATGAGATATTGGAAATGCGTTCTTTCCAATGGCAGCGTTAGGTGAGATCTTATTCAACTCCCCCGCTTCAGCAATCTTCACTGTCCCGGCTCTTGCGGGACTAAATTTCGTCACTGTGGCCGGCTAGCTATGGTGAGTTTGAGACCCTTGATCTAACATGTTCAGCAGCGGTCAGGATGGTCGCCCACGACTTGCGTAGAGTTGTACCAGCCTGGGGGCACACATGGGTGCGGTGGCCAAGCTTGACAGAAGAATTGCGCAAAGGGTCGAAGCGTCCAGCCGTCCTCGTCGATCCTGTATGCAGGGGCTCCACAATCACAAGACTGCTAAGACTGGCAGCGACGCTGCCGCTATCGAGCAGATGCCGGACGCCAGTCGCTAAGAGACGGTGTGGTTAGGCCTGGTTAGGAATGTCGGCAAATAAGCCGGAAAATTAGCATCCCGAGTGATTCCGCCGTAATCGGATGCGTGTACTCTAAAATAACTTGTTGTTGGGCTAGTTGGTAGATCATTTCCAAAAACCATAATTAGAGCGCAACCACAGGACACATTCACACACACACCCACACACCCAGGCATCAACCACGTACGTAGAGCGCTGTACGTGGTTGATGCCTGGGTGTGTGAATGTGTCGTGTGGTTGCGCTCTAATTAAGATTTTTGGATGTGTGTAGTTTGTCGTACAGTTTGCTTGTTCGTGGTGAACCCAAAGAAACAAAAGTATTTGGCTATGAAAGAATGCCGCCAGTTAGGATACCGCTTTGCCTCAGGTTGCCACGTGAAAATGACTAAGAAAGTGCTAGAATGAAATTAAATCAATTCGCACACGGGACATACAACGTACTCACGCACCAAACATGGTGCCAAGCTGCTCCACGATACTGCGAAACCTACAGGCCAACGGGATAACTCAATTACTCCAAACGAACGAACGAACGAACGTAATCTGACGAAATGGTTACGAGCTTGCCTCTCACTCTAATCTGAACTTCCTGATTGACGGTTCTATCTTTACCCCCTTATCGCACTTTAGTTTTGGGCACCCGACGCTGTAAGTTGTAATGAAGCTGTTGAAAATATACGTAAAATCCGCGCCGACTTACAGCATTGAAACCATCGCAGCCTGCGTCAGGAGCTTCTGAGGAGCACGTCGCTGTGTGCAGGAATGATTACTGTCTTTGTTGTTCTGTCTTTGTCTCTCCTGACACCGCGGCTTCCCCCGGCGTGCCTCTCTGTCAGCCATTAACCTGTACACTGCTTTTTTGCGCATTCCTTGCTTGCGGTGTTTACGTGCACCTGTCTGTTTTCAGCTGGTGGGATGCGCTTGTTTGCCGGCTTTTTCTCTTTCGCTCTCGAAGAGCGAGGTAGCCTCTCTTGCTGATTGGGGGCTCCAGTTGCCTCGTTCCCGAAGGACTGTCGCCGAAGCGGAGGGAAGGAACAAGAGCTCTGTTTGTCGAATGTGTCCGCTACTTTCATCAAGAATCCCGGTATTGGTGCACCCTGCATTCTCTTTCAATTCTTTTTTTTTTTTCTCTTCTGCTGCCCATCACGACGTCCCGGACAGCATACCACCGATGAATCCCCTACCGTGCGCAATTAAGAAGGAATTATGGCGTAATTAATTTCTCTCTCTGATGCATAATTATCCTGTCCCTCCCCTCCTCATCCACTCGAACACGCACGCACCGCCGATGGATGAAGCGACATGGCGGACGCTGGCCTGCCCGCTCCAAGGAATCGTTCGCGAGAGAAAAGGCTCCACTTTGTGCTGCGGCTGTGACTGCCTATGAGCATCGCGATAATGCGCGAGCCTTTCTTGCATAAGGCGCAGTTATGTGCGCACATGTGCTTAGATGCTGAATGCTTGCACTTTGTACTCATTGTTTTTCTGCTGATGAGCTTTAGTTTCGCAAGTTGGGCAGACGATGTTCGGTGGCACTTTTGCGGTTTATATGTTCATTCTTGCATGGATGTATAAATAAATTTATCGTTTTCCGTCTTATTGCGCAACTCTTCGACGGTAGCTCAGCTACGTAACGCAGCCGTACATTGTTTTCTGTATCGCGAGGTCTTATTGGGAACCCAAAATAACATAGCAACGACAAAGCAAATAAAAGACGCTCGCTGTCGAAATAGTAGAGAGATTCAACATCCATTCACGGATTCCATGAGTGGAGTCCGTAAGTGGATATTAATAAGGACTCCGCGATGAACCGAGGTCCTTAGGAAGCAAAAGACTGAACTCTGAACCAAACCCGATCATGAGAAGGCGTCCACTCTGCACACGTACTTTACAGCGCACTTCTTGTGCGCCAATAGGTAAAATTTTTGCCTTTGACAAACTTATTTGCCTTCTTACTATTTAGGCGTTTCAGTAGGAACTCCTAGATCAAATTGTAAGTGTGAACATGCAAATCCTGTCAGATTCAACCTGTGCGTTAAAATCGTTATTGTCAGCTACTCAACGAACTGATAGTGCACACGAAGGTGCGAGCAAGAAGCGTCCTGCGCTCGCCGCGCACCATCAATGTTCACTGGCGGTGTCGAAGCTGAGGAGGCGTCGCCCTGCAGACGAACTCTGCCGGAAGGGCTGCAAGGACACGAACGCAAGCGCGCAGACAGTGGCTTAAATAAAAACTCAACGCTCATCTGAAGGGCATACAACAGCCTCAGAAGCATTAAATCAAGAAGAGCATGTGCTCTTACGAGAACGCTGAGCCGTGCCGCGGTTGGCTGGAGAGCTGTCGCCCGAGGAGTCGAAAGTACACCGTACCGGATTTTTGAGGGACAGCTTTGTTTCACGCTTGGCGCGGAGCCCTGGGGCACAGCAGCTAGCCGATGCCATGTGTTGGGGACGTTCGGAAAGCAAGCTTTGAAAGGAGCAGTGACATGGACACACGTGACTTCAGCTTACGATTATTCAGTTGAAGCAGCTAATAGCAGAGGGAAATTGTTCTGAACGGGAGCAGGTAAAATACGCTTGCTTCTGGAATACAAATAGAGTGTCACTTGAAGGATAATGTAGGGCAGCCGCTATACGACGGTATTGAATTTTTCTTTCCCGACACGTGGTATGTTATGAATTCTGAAATGACAAGCCTTACTCAAGTAGAGAATGTGCATATGACGGGAAAGCGTCGCACAAGTCCCAAGGTGGCTGAAGTGCTCTTCTATAGAACAACGAGTAAACGCCCATTTTACAAGAAACAGCTGGTCACCATTTGAGGGCAAGAAAAACTAGCTCTGTAACTCTCGACATTATCAAGATATCCCTGCAACGTGCATTGTCTGGAACACACACACAGGACATGGCGGGAAAGTAAGCGGCTCGAGCTGCCTCCCAAGAACATGTGCACCGGGAGACCTCACTACAGCAACGACCCGGGCGAAAGGATAGAGAGCAAGTGCACTGATATTCTAGGCTATGACAATAAGAACAGCCAGAATATCCAGCACCACATTGCAAGGTTATCGGATGATTTCAAGTGGTCAATCATCTCCGCGTTACTCTGTGCAATGTATCTGAGGACATGTACACGGGAGGCTGCACTATGCCTACCATATGGTTTGGGAATGCAGCAAAAAAACATGGCTGATCCTCCCGTCATAGGAATTGGTAGAAGGCGAAAGTGAAACGTGTTTTCACAGAACTAGTGCTCACTTCTGTAGTGATATATATGAGAGCTTGTACAATGCCTATTGGTGTTTGGCAGCTACAGAATCGTTTGACGTGGATGCACGCACGTTGAAGCCGAGTGGCATATCTCCATCGCGACGACTACCGCCCATAATCACAATTTAACTGTTGTGGTAGCTGAAGTTGTTAACTTATACCTGGACACAGAGTATCGGGAGTCCCGCGCAAATATGACCTCAACAAGCACATAATATACACTGGTACTCGATATGCACTTCAAAGCGTCGTTGAGTGAGGAGAGACACGGCATGGTGTGCGCTTCCGAGTGAGTGAGTGACAACTTTATTCATCAAGGGGTATAGGGGTAAGGGGGTGTTCAGGCTACGTATGCTGCCAGGCCGTGCTTCTCAATTATGTCCTCAGCTGGTGCCAGGATTCGTGTCTGGACGTCTCGGTCTGTGCTGAAGAGAAAGCCTCCCATTGCTCCTCGGTGTGGGGTGGCGAGACGAGGTCGTTAGGCGGGAGATCCTCCGCTCAAGCCCAGAGAATGTAGTTGAGCGAGGCAACGCCCCCACATAAGCAGCAGCGTGAATCGATCATGCCTGGGTGGATGTATGAGTACAAGGGGGCACGGAAAGGTGCGGGATTGCAGTCGGCGCCAGGTGATGTGAGACCTCCTAGGAAGACTGTCGTGAGGGGAGGTGGGTAGGGGTACCGTTCAAGGCGATAGTACTGGGTGATATCATGGTAGGCAACCAGGGGCTCCGGCACCAGGACGTCCGATTCAGATGACCCCACCGCTCGGTTGAATCCTCGAGCGTGTTGGTGAGCCAACTCTTTGCCGGGGTGGCCCGAGTGGGCGGGGACCCAGACCAGTTCAATGTGGCGCGTTCGTCCCGCAGCAAGAGCGGGCGAAGGAGCCGCAGGTGATAGGCGAGATAAGGCCACGGGAGAAGTTCGAGATGGCGGGCTTAGAATCGCTGAGTAATACACTGGCTTCGGTAGACGTGGCAGCCAAGGCAATGGCCGCCTGTTTGGCCTATATGGTGTAGGTAGTGCGCACGGGGTCGATTTCGCGGGAACCGGCGAAGAGGGTGAGACGCAGACGACGGCAAAGGCGTCGCCGGGTGAGGTGTAACGAGCCGCGTCCACGCAAGCGATGGCTGGGTGGTTGGCATATTTGTTACGGAGCATGGCCACGCGGCCTTGACGGCGGGCGTCATGGTGGCCCGCGAGCATGTTCTTGGGTGGTGACTTAATTTAGAGGACCGCCCGAAGGGCGTGCCGTAGTGCGACCAGGTACGGCGGATGAGAGGAGGTATCGTGGCCAATGGAAGACAGGATTCATCGACCAGTCGGCGAATGACAAAGGCGTTGCATTTGAGCGGTACGGTGAGCTTCAACCAACTCGTCGATGGTGTTGTGTACCCCGAGGCGGAGGAGACGTTCCGTTGACGCGTTAGGGGGGAGACGGGACAGTCTTCTATGCACGACAGATGAGCACGTCTATCTTGTCGCGTTACGGATTTGAGAAGATGAGTGTAAGACAGACCGTAGGTGAGGCGGGAAATGACGAAGGCGTCAATTCGGCAGAGTAGATTGCGTTCGCGCATACCCTCGCGCCGCGCTCGATTACGAGCTAGCGTGCGCGCAGTCTGCTGAACCAAAAGCGAGAGCTGGTCGATGGTCTGAGTATTGCGACGGTTGGATAGCAAGATCAACCTCAGCACGCGGAGATGCGAGACGATGCTGATCGGGGGTGGAGTTGGTGTGAACCATGATGATGGGATGGGGTGTCTTGAGGCGGCGCCCGTCGGGGGCTGTATGAAACGGAGGGTTGATTTGGCCGCTGAGCAGGTGAGACCAGCCGCGTGCACATGGTCATGACAACGTCGGTGGCGCGTTAACAAGTGTGCTCAATGTGCCCGCCGGAACCTGACGTGACCCAAAAAGTCATGTCGCCCGCATACAGGGTGTGTTTTAGGCCAGGGATGTGGTCGAGCTTTCCGGGAAGCGAGCGGAGGGCGAGGTTAAAAGGCGGCAAGACTGCGCCTTGAGGTGTACCGCGAGAGCCCAGAGCGTACGTGGGACACGGAAGACCTCCCACGATGAGTTCGGCAGTGCGATCGGTAAGGAAGGAGTGAATGTAGTTGGAGAGTCGAGCGCTGGGGTTGAGGGATCCAAGTTCAGTGAGGATAGGACGAATGAGGGACCTGGTCAAACGCCGTATGAAGATCGAGGCTGAGGAGGGCTTTCGTGTCAGATGAAGTAGATGAGCTGAGGAGGTCGTGGTGAAGCTACAAGAGAACGTCTTGCGTTGAGAGGCCAGGGCGGAAACCGAGCATAGTGCGGGGAAGGAGGCTGTCGGGCGACCACGTGCGTTTGCAAGCGAGCAAGAACGACGTGTTCCATGAGCTTGCCGACGCACGAGGTAAGGGAGATAGGCCAGAGATTCTCAATCGTGAACTTCTTGCCTGGTTTTGGAATGAAAGCTACGCGCGCATGTTTCCACAACTGAGGGATATTGCCGGAGCGCCAGCAGTCATTGAGGAAAGAAGTGCGGCTAACGAAGGGGCGTCGACATCGCCAAGGAGCTTGTTGGGGACTCGGTCTGGGCCAAAAGCGGACGTGGTGCGGAGCTTGTGAAGGGCCGCGTAAACCTCCGCTTCCGTGATGTCGGCGTCTAGTTCAGGGTTGGGGGACCCGGAATATGACGCTTGAAGGGGGGAGAGACCATCAGAGGGCAGGAGTTGGAGCTATTTGGCAGCCAGGTCTGCCATCAGCAATGATGTGTCGCCGGGATAGGCCCGAATTACGCGCTGCATTTGCTGCCGGGTGACCGACGTCGCGGACGTAGGGTTGAGAAGATGGCGCAGGAGATGCCACGATTGCTTGCAGCCCAGCTGACTGGAAATTCCTGAGCACAGCTGCTCCTACTGCTGGCGGGCAAGGGCGGTGATGGGCGTTTCGATTTCCCGGTTGAGGGTTGGGATTCGGTGACGAAGACGACGGTTATGTCGTTGCTTGTTCCACCGGTTGGTGAGGCTTGTATTCGCGGCCTGCAGGTGAGCAAGGCGGGAGTCAATCAACGGGTGGTTTGCCGTAGTGGGGATCGAGGCCGTGACACCGTTGAGGTCCGCCAGCAGCTGCTCAGTGCATGCGAAAGGTCCTCGATGTCGGGAGGGGCGGAGTGCTTGCGACGTGCACGAAACGCGCTCTAGTTCGTATGACGGATAGCGTGTGGACACGGCTTGCACGGGGGCGTGCAGACTTGCATGATGAGGACATAGTGGACGCTGCCCAGGGATTGATGTGTGTTGGACCAGCGTTCATCGTGCACGTAACGGCAGTAGCTGAGATATGGATGGCACACGCTGTTGCCGACGCGCGTAGGTTGCGTGGGTCAGTGAGCAGTGTGAGGCAAAGGTCATGGGTAAGTTACCATAGCCGCGTGCCCATTCCGAGAACCAGGAATGGAAATTTAGCAGCTCTTACTGTAGCGGCGCGGAGTATGGCGAGAAGACATGAATGTTCGGTGGACCTAGTGGGTGTTTGTAGACATTCAGTATAACGAGAGAAGGATATTCGTGTTTCTGAGGTAGAATCTCGATAAAAACGTGGTGACCGCAAGGAAAGGTAAATTGACCAGGTTGACCGTGAGCGTCAGTCGGGTGAGGATGGCCGTGACGGGATGGGGTGCGGGATGATGAGCCACTTGATCGCGGGCAACGTAGCCGGACAGGGACACCGCGGTGTTAGTTTCCTGGAGCACGAGGACGTCAGGTGTATCCGAAGGGTCAAGTTGTTGGAGGTGTAAGAGAAGATAGCTGCGCTTGGGGCGACAACCACGGCAGTTCCACTGCCAAATAGTTACAGTAGACCGGTCAGCCATGATTAGCGTTAGCAGAAGACGTCTCCTCGGCTTGCGATGGCGACGGTCGGGTAACGGAGACGGTGTTAGAAGCGTGGATGTGAATGGGTGGCTTTGCTCGGACGCTCTCGAGCATGAAGGCGTGCAGGGTATCGACCATCTCCTGAAGAGATTGAAGGCACGTGGTTGAGAGGAACGCAGCAAGGTCCGTGCGCAAGGAGTTTAGAGCCTAGTTCTGCGTCGTTAGGAGCTGGTGAACAGAGTTGAAGCGGCTATCTAGCCGCCTCTCGAAATCCGTTTGGGCCGTTTTGATGGCTGCTTGGATCTCCTCACAAAGGTGTAGAGACTTAAGAGCCGTGGTGTGACCCTTGCGCTTGCCGACGCACCCGTCGGCGGGTTGAGTGTCCATGTCCGATGCGGAAGCGGTGGATGAGGGAAGAGGAGATAAGCCGCCGAGGGCTGCCTCGAGCTTCTGTTCAAGCGTGCTCAGCTGGGCTTGGAGGGACGTGATTTCAGTCTTCTGTGCCTCTAGCAGCGAACCTTGTGCGGCGTGTTGTTATCGTAGAGAGGCGTTTTCCTGCCGCAGTGCGGTGACCTGCGGCGAGAGGAGTGCTGGTGGAGAGCCGGGGGAGGACAACGCTGAGTGGGTTGGCTGAGAAACTGCTTTGGGCGCCATCATGGCGAGGGATGGAAAAACTGCAGTCGTCTTGGCGAGAGGAAGGGGCAACTTGTGTGGCGGCACAGTGCCGCGCTGCCATCGCATTCTTTGAGGCCGGCGCAGCGTCTGCGGGTTGCTGTGACGAGGTGCGATTAGCTGGTGGCAGTCTTCTGACGTTGTGGGCGCTGTGCATAGCGATGCTTGCATCTAGAGCTGTGTGTCGAGTGATTCCCTTTACACCCGATGCCGCGAGGTGTGCATGTAGGCGTCGAGTCCTCGGGGGGCAGGGGATTGTGTAGCGCCGCAACGGTGGCACCAATCCTGTCGTGGCTTGGGGCACATGTCGGTGCTGTGGCCGGTCAAGCGGCAATTGAAACAAGCCTCTACCTTGTTGTGGAAGAGAAGAAGGCGAAGATGGACACCATGGTAGAGAATCCACCGGTGAACCTTGGGTGCGGTGAGGGCGACCAGAATCAGAGGCGTATTGCGAATACGGCGGCCTGCCACGATAGAAAGAATAGAGTTACTGCCTGGAGATCTTCGAGGATGACTTCGTCAATGAGTCGTCGAATGCATGGTATAGAACGCCTCGCAGGGCGTCGTCCTGTGGCGGAGTGCAACTGTGTAATACAGTGTCGGACAACGTGAGCGATGTGATGCGGAGGTAGGTTTGCGCACGAGCCGAATCCGCGACGCTGAACGTGAAAGTATTGTTAACCGGGTGGATCCGCACCGTGATGCGGGCGGGAGGTCTTGCAAGTTCGCTGCTTGCAGTAAGGCGGAGTATACAAGGCTGAAGCTTCTTAAGGTCGACGGAAGTTCTAGGACGACCGACGACGTGGCCGGGAGGCGAGGAATTGGCGCGCGACGGCGGGGCCGAGATGACGAAGCAGTGGTCTGCTTCGATGACGACGAAGGTGGTGGCGGGGAGGCTGACATGGTGGTGGGCGTAGTTTTGGCGGCAGCGGTGCGGCGTAATGCCGCGCGGCGTTGCTATTGGGCGCGAAGGCCTGGTGACTGCCAGGAACGTCCGATAGTTCTTCGGGAGACATTTCCTCTCCTTCGAGAACGTACTCAATGGTGGTGGGCAGCCAGGAGACGGACGGCGATGAAGCAGCGGGAGGCCGCTCTCGAGCTAAGCTTGAGCAGGCCTAGGCTGGCGCATGGCGTGGTCGGAACTTCCGGAGGCTCTCCTGGGCCGCCCCAGGAAAGGATCGGGACAATATTCCTGTCGACATGATCCTGACAATTTTTCCTTCCTTATTTTTCTTTATTTCAGCCGAATTCTGCCACAGCTGCCTGCGTATGTGCCTCACGCGGACTGAAAAGTCTTCATTTAAGAATATTTTTGTGCCCTTCAATTTACATGCATTACTTAAGATGACGGTCTCACTTCTAAAATCGAGCAACTCAATAATAACAGGTCCTGGGATATTGCTCTTACGCGCTCCCACCATATGGCAACGTTCTATAACGTAACATCTAATTTCGACGTAATCAGTCCCGCTGCCGTCTCCAACAATTCCTCGGACCTATTTTCTAAACCGTCGTTTCTGCGATCCAATTGTTTAACAACCTCTCGTAGGTGGGTTACGGCTTTTGCTAGTTCAGTCACGCGCGGAACAACGATTGGTGGAGTAGACTGCTCTATTTTAGTTAATCGCTCTTCGAAGGATGCAACCCTAGAGGAAAGACCCGATATCTCTTCGCTAATCTTTGTCTGTCCCGAGAGTAATTCGAACAACATTTTTTTCAATATTGGGTCTCTACATCACAGCACAAGAGCAACAACAATAGTAGCTATCTAGTGAAAGCGCAAAAACCGAAAATATTATTCGTTACCCCGCTGTAGGGTTATGAGTGGTCTAATATTATTAATGCTGAAGAAGCCATCGTGAACTTCACAATACATATCATATATAAACCTTGGAGCATGCGTTTATGTTAAACCAACTAGGCATTCTGAGATTTAAAAAATGGCAGATCCCACGCGTTGTGGGAATCGGTTTCATGCGAAGCAGTCAGCGAGTACTTCTATGCTGTATATTCTGGCTTTGAGCCAAGCGTTACGAGGTGGATCGACGTGTTTTTGTAAGTGTAGTAGCTGTATGCACATCTAGGGCTTACCGGGCACGTCGACAACATTGACGTTTAAAGAGTAGCTTATGGTGCGACGTAACGTCAGGCCTCACGTTAGAGTACATACGTCAGTATTATCGAAACTAAGTGCACTTTTATGGTGGAATCATGTGAATATCATACGTAACTTGCCTAATGTATTTCTCGGGGTCGAGCAAAGCTTCTTGAATCATAAGAATACAAATGTAATGTTTATTACACTGCTATAAAAGTGGATCCAGCACTGAAACCACCGACGTTAATCTCATTTGACGCCTGTATCGTAGGAGTAGATATGTAGTGTTTATTGCTTGCTTGTAAAATTAGACAGCCAGCGTCACAACGACAATCGACGTTGCACCGACATTACGCCTGCATGGACTGTATTTTCATACCAGTTTATATACCTGGCGTGGCTCTGTGGCAGAACACGTGATCACCAGGCAGTATGCTTGGGTTCGATTCCTGCTGGGATCCTAATTTTTAACGCGATAGCGTCAGAGAGCTCGCTTAACCGAAATTTTGCCGTCGGCGTCGTTGACGGCGTCGCTTGAGAGCGAAAAATCGTCCGTGACCGAAAAATCGAGAAAGTTGCAAATAAAATAAAAGTCTTCGGTCCCATTGAGGATCGAACCCGGGCCGTTTGCGTGGCAAGCAAGTGTCCTACCGCAAAGCCACGATTAGAATAACGGAGAGCTGAGCTTGTTGGTAAGTATTCATTTTAAAAAGACAGGGCGTGCAAACAGTGCAAACACGGAATCAAGAAAGAAGTCAGGACACCACAAACGCCGACTAACAACTGAATAGATGCACAACGTCGGAAAAGAAAGAAGGCACGAAAACTTATCTGCGCATGCCCATGCAATAGGCGATCTATCAATCCGGCAGGCTTGGGGGCCTACGCGGAAGATAACTGTTAAGGTAATTGATTTCATCTTTATGGAAGTTAATCGATGGTTGGCTCACGCATGCGCTACCACTATTCTCGATATGCCATGCCTAAATCATCAGACGCGTTTCTTCAATCCTATGTCGGTGCAAAACTACGCATTCATTGAATTTTGGCGTGCACTTACAATCTCGACAATGTAACGATAGATTAGAAGGCGAGCCTCCGGTTAGTGATCTTTTATGTTCTAATAATCTCTGGTTAATGCAGCGGCCCTTCTGTCCTACGTAGAAGCGGCCGCAGCTGTAAGGAACCTTATACACCACACTTGTACGGCAATCAGTGAATTTGTTTGTGTGTTTTACGAAACAAATATCGGTTCACCTTCTTGTCTTTTACTCGCTCATTCTTCCTCTGCACAGCGCCACATATTTTGCCTAGCTTATTGGCAGCCGTGAAAACAACATTAACGCCATATCTACTTCCTACTTTCTTTAGCCTGTGAGGTGCGCAATGAATGTACGGTATACCTACGACACGCTAAAAACACACACACACTTGCAAACAGCTCCAAAAATGGACAATTATGTCTATCTAGCGGAAAACATATCAAGCAAACAGCAAACATTACATAATGTGCTGCCATCTGTGAGGCATTGTGAGAAACATGTCTCGACTCTAGCACAGGGAAGTGCTTTAGATCGAAAACCTGTACCATTACTATAGATACATCGCGCGCGCGCGCGTGTGTGTCTGTGTGCATGTGCGTGTGCGTGTAACAACACACGTTAATAAGTATATTTAGCGGTTGAAGTGCGCGCTAGGGGCCGGATTTCGCTATCGCGTTCAACTCTTAACATCGAAGGGTCCCCCAATTTTTTTATTATGTCCATTTGTCGGGTCAAAGCTGCCGACGTTGGTATTTCTTAACGCTCTCGCATTCAAATTACCAATGCCTGTTCTCGCCGTTCCTGAGTGGATATAAACTGTTATTCACCTGTGGCGCATACCCGTACATCGCGGCCCGTGGTAAACGGCTATATGCCACACGTGTCTGGAGGAAAGGGTTTGACGACGTATTCGACAGGATTTTCACGTTATTCATGTCATGACCCCGACAGTCATACTGTCAAATCTTCTTACCCTCCCACGCCAATTTTTGTCTACACTAAGTTAAGGGGGCGATCATGAGAGCACCCAGACGTAGGCGGATAGATAGATAGATAGATAGATAGATAGATAGATAGATAGATAGATAGATAGATAGATAGATAGATAGATAGATAGATAGATAGATAGATAGATAGATAGATAGATAGATAGATAGATAGATAGATAGATAGATAGATAGATAGATAGAAACGCTCAAAGTGCCAAAGGTTCGCTAAGAAACGCTTCCTATTTAAAATTCTGGATGAATGAAGTTTAATTTGACAGACCGGTTTCAGAAAACCAGCTTGCTACGTATTACGCATTATCACATTTGTGAGAAATGAACTACAACACAAAGTACTGTAATCCGCCTACTTTGCGTAATTTATTCCCCTCGAGTGGCGCTATCCGCCGATTAAGCGAACGAATAACGAATGAACAATACTATAGACACAGCACGCGCGGCTAACCTTCGGGTAAGCATATTCAGTTCTTGGTCATATTGACGCTTATCTGCTGGGCTCTCTGAACGACTCTGAGTGCAATGCTCACGTGTGGGTGCGTGTTTGTTGCTGTATTACTATTATTTCTCCCTCTCTTTCCAATCCCCTATTTCCCCACCCCAGTGCAGAGTAGCATACCACATACCACCATCTGGTCAACCACCCTGCCTTGCTATTCTTCCTCTCTGGTGCAAAAGAACCTTTAGAGTGTTTACACCGCTTAGAAATTCTTCGAAGTGTACCTGAGTTCTACATTACTCCAGTTTCTAGACTGGCAGACGTTATAAAATAAATGAAAATCTATGTAGGTGATTGTTTAGGAATCTTATTATGCATTACAAGAAAATACCTCTAGGCGCACTGAGTAAACTTATAGCGTGGAATATATATTTCTAGAGAGTGATTTAGAAAATTTCTAATTACTAAACAAGTGTTTTCGACTATGCGGCATTGGTGTAAAAAGACTCTGAGTATTATCATTCGTTTTTTTTTCATTCATTCATTAATTCGCTCTTTTCTGAAAGTACACACGAACACCTTTAGGTCTTAGTGAGGGTGCTCATTTTTCCACAAAGAACAGAAAAAAAGAAAGCGCAGCATAAAACCCGAAGAAGCAGTGGCAAAGGAATGAAGCAGGAATGTCGTTACGAAACCAAAACGCGCTACTGTTTTTTTAAATATATACAGGGTTGTCTGTAAAATAAGGTTCCCAAGGAGCTGCAGTCGCGAGGAGTGCGGCTGCACGGGATTCGGCGTCTCTGGCGTGTAGCTTGGTTCCCCGTGTACCAGTCACCGCCACGGCGAGCTGTCTGCGGCGCTCAGTCTTGGCTTGACAGCCATTAGAGGTGGAGCTCCCACTCGTTTCTCCCGCCAAGTGCGCATTACGGATGCACTTTTTGTGTGAAAAAAACACGGCGCCGGTGGACATTCATTCTCAACAGTCCACGCAGGAAAGTGTATGAGCGTTGAACACGTGCGTAAGTGATACAGAGAATCCACAGACGGACGTATGTGCATACGTCCACGACGAACGGCGTTCTGGACGGCCATCGGTTTCGGACGAAACAATCGGTTTCGGACCATCGGTTTCGGAGTAAACGAAAGTGGAAGAGGCGATGCTGAAAGATCGAATGGTGACATTTGGGGAGCTCTGCGAGATCATTCCTGATGTCAACAGGATCTGCATTGACAAAATTTTGACAGACCATTCAGGATATGCCAAGGTTTATGCAAGGTGGGTCCCGAGAATTCTACCTTCGTGGGGCGGTGGCAGAGTTCTACGAAGCAGGCATAAATAAGATGGCACACCGCAGGGAAATATGCATTGATCTTAACGGTGATTACGTGGAAGAATAGGGGAAGAACTAAGCTTTCAAACATGTATTACTCAATGCCAGTAAACATGTCTCTTATTGTGAAAAATTATTGGGAACCTTACTTTACGACCACGTGTGTCATGACCATGTGTGACCCGATTTACAATGAGTTCAGTTGTGAGCCGAAGTAGAAATCAGGTAAGCCGCGAGATCATTGAACCGGAGTTAATTGACAGATTAGGAGACGCATGTGTTTCAAAACCACGTCTTGCTCTTGCTAGGAAATAGTTATGTCTCTTGTGTCGTGATATGAATTTTGTGCAGACGGCGCACACGTGATGTGTCACGGTTATTTAGCTATATATATGGTTGCTTGTTTTCCAAATAAAATACAGTTGTAAGCCAGCGCTCGTGCGTGTCAAGCCTCTTCTCTGTCCTCGTCTTATGCGCTTTCACCCTGTGTCATGCCAAACCAACAAGCCTAAACAGCTACCCTAGTGAGCTTAATTTACGGGCAACCGTTGTACCTAGCAAGAAAACGCAACTTTCTCAATACTCGTAGGCCGCAAATACAGTACCCGTATTGTGTCTCTCGGGTGAAGGTCTTCAGGGGGTCAACATGCAAATTTTGGTCTTCCAGCGTGATTCATAAAACACGGCTGATCTCTCCGTCATAGTAAACGGTATACCGTGAAAGAAGGGTGTCTTCACAGAAGTAGATCGTTTATTGTGCATTGATATATGAGAGCTTGTATACAATGTCTATTGGTGTTTGGCAGCTGTAGCACCGCTTGGCGGGGGTGCACCCCCGTTGACGCCTAGTGACACATCTCTATCCCGACGACTAACGCCCATGATCATGACTTAACCCTTGTGGTAGCTGAAGTTGTTAACATATCTGGACACAGCATATGGTGAATCCCGCGCAAAGACGGTCTGAACAAGCACATAATTAACACTGGTACTCGATATGCACTTCTTCAAAGCGTCGTCAATTAAGGAGAGAAACGGCGAGGTGTGCGCTCGCCAGTAATAGGGTAACCTACGCCTGTGCTCATGCATACACTACACTGCAAACCGTTTCACACCCTTATAGGTGCATTTGCGATAAAACACCTATCGTACACCCTTTTTTTCTGTCAATATTATCCGAAAGGGTGTAATGTCTTCTTTGCACACCCTTCGCACACCCTTTTTTATTTTTGGGTGTACAATGGGTGTATGTTCTGTTAAACACCCATGGGTGTTCTTTGGATTTTACACCTATGGGTCAATTCACGCAGTGAATTGACCCGTAGGTGTAAACAGGTATCGTTGTATTGCTGAATGCAATTAACTGAGACATTGAACACCACGGGCAACGCCTCCTGAAACCACGGGTCACCACCCTGTTCGACAGAGCGTCTTGGCACAGGATACTGTTTCACGAGGCACCTGAGTGTGAAGCTACCTGCTCATGAATCAGTAATGGTTCACCTTGATCTGCTAAGCTTGCCACTCAATTTTCATTCTTTTAGTTGTGCATCACAAGTCTGCTGTAATTGCAAAGACGCATGTATTTCGCCTACTTTATTAGGCAAGTGGTAGTGAAAATAAAATATAGCATTGTCGTGCCTGAGGTTCTGAATGCAGTGAGTCAAGTGATGTTACTTATTTTGAGCTCACATATATTTAAGCCTTTACATCCAGATTTATTTTTGAGAAATCACTTCCAAAATAATTTCATTTATTGCTTGATTGGATTGACATGTTGAATGAATGCCCGAAATACATTCGGAATAATATATGTATTTGTTTAGCATTAATAAGCATTTGTTCAGTTTAGAGACAGTTGGCTTCACTGCTCTGTGATCATCGCAAACACCTCTCCTAACGCTTAATCTATAGCATACATATACAGTGAAATCTCGTTGACACGATTCTGCATAATACGTTTTTTAGCCTAATACGTTTTCGTTTTTATTTCCTGCCAACATCCCTTGAAAATAATGCATTTTCATGAGTTTAATACCATCACATTTTTGCCAAAACTGGATAATACGACCGCGAAAGTGGATCTTGACCGATATATCGAGAAATCCTGCGTTTATTCTTCGCTATGACAGCTCGCACCGCGTTCCAACAAGCCACGATCTGCGCGTAGCAGAGCCGCTGAGACCACAGCAGCACCAGTTTAGCGGCGAAGAGATCGCTGCTAGGCGATCTTTTCTTTGAGATTATATTGTCACGAGCGGAGAAGGGCAGCAAACGACGAAGACGAAGTACTGAGCGGAACGCGCTTGGACTGCAGCAGCGTTGTATGCTTTTACTGTCAAATATACCCTGTGTATATAGTTTCTTCCCCGTAACATCTTTGGTGGAGGTGCGGGGTACGACTCGCTATAAAGCACCAGGTAACAATATATATACATATATATTGCCGCTTTGTGAGGGCCTCCCCTCCAGTGAAGGGAGACTTTAAGCTCTGCTTGTAGTCAAGCAGCCCTTACTGTGTAGTCGCAATGCTTACTGCGATTCGAATACACTGTGTAAAGCATAACAAGACATAACACTGCCGCAGAAAGAAAGCTGCGCCCACGCGACCCAACAACGGCCGGGGCGCCTGGCGCCACCTCCTCTGCCGGCGCAGCCGCCGGGCCGCCGCGCGTGCGCAGCGCGCGGAACAGCTCTATCACCACGTGACCTAAGCAACGCGCTCAGACACGCCGCCGGACTCCATCGTTTTCTGCGTGTGTTGTGCATCGCCTCCCGATCGGTCGAGTTTTGCAATCGGTGTGTTTCGGTTGTTTGAAGTGTGCGTGCGCTGTGTGCTCGTCCTTTACCTTCTGCCAGTGCTGCTTATTACGAAGATGCACTATACTCAAAGGGAGACCTGCAGCTTCATATCGTGGAGCACTCGAGCTGAAACGGTATGTACCACTATCACGTTGCTACGGCCAGCGCTTTGTTAACTCCGAGAGCGCGATCTAATGCCGTTAACTAAGCTTTTTCTTAACTGGTTGACGATCGGTGAGCATTTGTTAACATAGCGAGCATATGTGAGTGTATTGTTTCATCGGGATGAAGGCAAAGTTGTGTGACATTAGGCGCAGGCAAGCTTTGCTTTGTTTGGTGTTAAAGCAGTGTGCGCATGCGCGGCTGTGATTCGGTGGGGGATTTGAACGCAGTTGTGGCGGTGCCCTCCTGTCGGCGGTAAAGTCCCTGTCGGCGGTGGTGTTGGAAGCAACGTTACTAGAACAAACTCAGTTTAAAAGCTCCGCCGGAGAGGCGGTCCGCGTGGCGGTCGTGAGAACTAGTGGCGCTGCAGTCACGTCTAGCTCCCGCGGCTGGCGCTTGTTGTGATCGGCGCCGGCGATGTACGAGCGCACGTGGGTTACAGCGTCGTCTGCGCTTTGTTAGCTCGTCATTTTTGCGACTGTTCTTGACCGGGCTTAGCGTCTTGTACGAAGTGATGTACGAAGCGTAACGAGGGCGAACAGATTCACAGTGCGGTATGCCGACTTGCTTTGCGCCGGGCTGCAAGAGCGGCTACCGCAACGACGACTCCGCTTTATGACACTTCTTCGGACCTCCAAAAGACCCTACGCCATTCAAGCTTCGCATCGCAAAGATAGAAAGCTTACTGCGAAATGCAGGGTCTGTGACGTTCATTTTGAGAGTGACGACATTGTAAAGCACTATCGTCGTGTCGTTGCGAGACAAGAGGTTTTGATCCTACGTGGAAAGTGGGAACTCGCGCCCGGTGCCGTGCCGCGCTTGTTCCCAGCACTTCCGCCCCACATTTCAAAGCAAAAATGTTCGGGGTTTTGGCGCAAATCCTCCCCAAAACGTACGGCGTCCCGCGAAAGCCCCGTGCCCAGTTTGGAGGAGCCGCCAGAAATAGAACAACAAAACGAAAGGCAGGCGATTACCTATATACGCTACCGAGACTGAGAGTTGCATCACACTGACATTCGATCAGTTGTCAGCTGTCGCCATGCCTTCAAAGCAGTGGATTTTCGAGAGATTTTACGACGAGGTATCCAACAAGATGTGCGGAATATTTTACACTCGCCGGCTCGGGAACGGGCTGCTCAGCGCAAAGATTTGACACGGTACACATAGAAAAGACGAGGACCAGCGCTGGTTCTCGTCTTTTCTAGCTGTGCCGTGTCAAATCTTTGCGCTGAGCAGTTTAATAATGTAATACCAACTAGCCCAATCCCACACTTTGCTTCGGGAACGGAGACTTACTTGTGCAAAAGATAATTGTAGTTGACGAGCAGTTTAACTGCGTAGTGAACGGCTACAGCACGAAACGCAAACGGCTGTCGTACAGTGTAAGTGCTGCGGGCATGGAACATCTGCTCGGTGAAGTTGAAAAACTGAAGTTGAATACTGACGACTGTGACAGAGTACGCGCGAATAACTGCTCGGTGCTCACATCACGGCCGAGCTGTTCGAATTGTGTAAGGCACCGTAGAAGGATGCGACGTAGAAAGATGAGACACCGAAAATACAACTATCGCTGAAAAAATTGCTCAGAGACGACATCTATTCGATGTAATCGCACACTGAGATTTCATTTACGGAGTTCTCGTAAAATTTTCCGATTTTGGGTCAGTATCCCTTTAACCGTCGCGAAAACGTGTCTTGTAAACATTGCAGAGCATTGGCAATATTTTTCGAAAACAATTTTTTCAATAAATTGTAGAAACACGAGTACTGTTTTTCTAGAACGTTTTTGTATCTCGAGTAAGTACGCTTCTTTGTACACTATAAAGGCTTTTACAAACGTGTTGGGTTGTTCTTGGTCTAGATAAGACGGCAGTGGCTAAAATTGTGGTGTTAGTTGTAAAAATTACGCTGAAAACCCTCATTCACTTAGAAACTCTTATGCCTGGAAGTTAAGCGCAATGTAGACAGCTCAAATATTGTCACAGGGTCGTGACGTCGACGAAGGCAGCAGTCAGCAGGTCCGAGTTGAAACTCGTTATTCGGCCGAACTTGTGGCCGAGAAACTCAAAGTCAAACTACAGCAATACACTGAAAGCGGCGAACAGAGCGTCGACCGTCGATCAACTAACAAGCGGTCAAGCGCGTCGGATTTTATACAGGCGCTATCGAACTTTCCAGCGATATCGCTGGTGGCGGCGTTATCTCTCGACAAAGCTGGAACATTCGCGTGCAGCGCGCAATCTTACCAAAACGATCTACGATCGCAAAGCTTCTCGAACACTGCTTCGCGGACAGCGTCGGGCGCTGATAACCGTCCTTGCTGGTCAAACCCGAATACATCAAAATAAAACAAGAAGTGGGCGTGGCAATATAGACCGAACATCGATTCTTAGCCAATCAATGAACAACGCACGCGGGCCAATGCATACAGACGACCTTATGCATATCCACCTAAGCATCCACCTAACTAATACAATAAGAAAGTTGCCGCGCAGTTGCCGCGAGCAACTGCGTGGTGCACCGCAGCGTTATGCCGTGGCAGCAGACGACGCGCCGATAGTGGAGCAAGACGGAACTGCAGCGCCGCTAGTTCTCGCGACCGCCGTTCGGACCACCCTCCTCCGCTGGCGGAGATACGGAGCTTTGAAACTGAGTTTGTTCTAGTAACGTTGGTTGGAAGGGGGCCCCGCTCTCGATGAACCACTATTTTGATTTAAGAATAGTTGGGTTGTGACGGCGCCTGTTACCTCTAAGCGTCAAGCATGTCTAAGGCGCGTATGCTTCGGCCTGTTGGTAATTCAAGTGCATTTTTTTCGCACAAGAAAAACAAACAGGACAGAAAACAACGACGTGGTGTCCCCGTCGTTCTTTTCCGTCCGTGTTCGTTTTGTGCGCTAAAACTACCGTGATGCTCGGGTTGATGCGTGTGGGCCATTTTAACGCAGCATGTTGCTTCGTTTTAGGTACGCCGCGCGAAGCTCGCCTAAGTGCTAATACATTCCGTTTCGTTAAATTCGTACCGACGTTTTAATTCATCCGTAACATAGGTTTCCTGATAATGCCGGCACCCGTGCACGGGGAGCCGTTCGTTAAACTTGACTTGTGTTCGAATGAATTTTTCATGTCTGTGTGTGGCCGAATCGCCTTAACTACCGAACTGTGCAAGCGCTAGTTCGAGCATCAGTGTGCACTTAGACGTGCGCAGGGTTCCCCATCAGGGGGGAGGGAAGTAGGAAGGTTAATCGCTGCCCCCCTCCCCCCGCCTTACTACAAAGTCAAAGTAGGGGGCAGACTTTGCGCCTCCCCCCCTCTGTCTGAAATGACTAGGGTGGTGCCCCCCCCCCCCCCCCCTTCGTGCGTACGCCTGAGTGCCCGCGTTCGAGCACAATTTATTTTATTCTACTTGTTTCCATTATGTCTAGCTTTCATTATTTTGTTGTGGTTATTAAGAGTTATATGCGCCTCGCCTCGCTTTGGCGTTGTAACTTCGCTAAATACTTTTACATGTACAAACATTAAAAAACGCAGTTTGTACGACCACCTCCAATGATATTATTTGGTAAAAGACAAGCCTAATGATTTATAAGACATTTGATTATAAGATTTATAAGACATTCAAGGCTGCAACTTGCAGCCTTGAAGAGAAGTCCTTGTGCAGAGTTTTGTTTTATATGCTTTTTATCGCTGTGCAGGAATCCTTCATGCCACTAAAGAATGCTCCTTTTTCTTTAAAAATGCGGATGATATTTGACAAATAGTACTTTCTCTTTCCCAAACAAGCTAATTGCACGTAGAAAAGCTGTTAATTCTCTCCAGTTCCATATGGGCCATGTTATGAGCTTCATTTTTGGATGGTACTATCGTGAACAATATGAGCTCGAACACGCGAGCGCGTGGCGAACAGCCTTGAACCTTACTTCGGCTGATTCGCAGCGGCTAGAGTCACTGTATATGCTACCTTTAGGTAGCAGAGTTGCGCATAGGTCCGGCTAGCAACCAACGCTATGCGGTGAAGTCGCACTCCGTTTGTGCAGGCGACATGCCTACCGTGTCGGCGATTAACATGTCTCGCGTGTCGAAGATCGGCGATAAACATTGGCTGTCGATGAATAGTGTTAATTCATTTCGCTGCAGCGGCGGCGTCGAGAAATACAAAAATTGGCCCGAGCGCCAGCTTCTCCGCAATGCGTGGTTGCTAGCGGCGTTTGGAAGACAGATGCGCAACTCTGCTACCTACAGGTAGCATATACAGTAACTCTAGCAGCGGCGGCTGTCGGAAACAAAGCAGAAAGGGCGCCGCGCTTCCACTAGCTGTTGACCCTCCCGCTTCGATATTGTTGATGCGAAACGGCATCTTAGAGAGTGTCAGTGGCCGCTAGCGGTGATATGAATTCCCATCAACGCGAACAGCCACATCAGACTAGGTAGCTGCGAGATATCGGCTGTGACGTACCCTGCCACGATGCGCAGGCCATGCTTGCGCATCGGTATCTCGGTGGTGTCGGCTGAGGATTTTGCTGCGCCTCATTTATTTATTTTGTTATCATTGCTAGCGGTCATTGGCACGCAATCAGTCGACATCTCGCAGCAACGCTAGCGAGGCGGGAGTACCAACAGTCAGCGGAACAGCGCCCCCCCTCTCCCCTCCAGTTTCGGCAGCGCCATCCACGTATCACCCTATCTCAGTTTTAAGGCTATTTTCCACGTGCTCTCATGTTCGAGGTCATATTACTCACGATAGTACACGGTACAGAAACTGTTATTTACTGAAACAAATAATTGAAGTCTGCGTAGCGCTTTCCAGACAATGATCTTTTTATTTTTTATCATGCAGGGAGCGAGCGTTCCAATAACACCTTGCATTGTGTACGATGGCCCCGATCTTCCCTATGCAAGCAAGCTTTTCCTCCATGTGGACAAAGAACTGCTCTTCAGTGGGTCCAATGCCGAAGAATGTGTAGCTGCACTCATGGCAGCACATTGGCTGTTAAATATCGACTGCCATCACAAGGCGTTCAACGTTCTCGTCGCTGTTGAATGGCTCCTTCTTGGCCAGTGGGTAATGACTCCGAGGACACAAGTAGTAAAGCTCCTGAACATTTTCAAGAAAGCCTAGAAAATAGGCCTTAGCTTCTGCTTAAAGTATGTCGCCACCTGTGATTAACTCGAGCTTAAGCCATAAAGTTATATTTTCATATGGTAACGAGTAGTTATTTGTTCTACATTATACAGAAACGAATACTATGGCGGTACTAGTATTTCATTTCAATTTCTTGCTCATTTTCTTGTGACATTTTAATACAAGCCATATTGTCTCTGCCGATTTCAACATGTTCTCACAGGTCATTCCACTTTGTGGGTTATTGGCTTAGTTTTTATATTCAAAGGAGTTTGTGACTTTTTTGCAGTAGTTTTAATAATTGAGATCTTTTGCTATTGAAATTTTTGCTTAACAAAACTGCCAGTACTTGTCAGTGAAATCATTGCATCGAATATTGTTTTAAAATTTATTTTTGAGCTATATGACAAGCTTTAAGTTTTGTCAATATTTTCAAAGGAAATAAATACTCGTTTTATTCAATTACCAATGATTCTGTTGTCTTTGCTTGGAAAGGGATAATCTTTAAATTTCTCTGAACAAGCCCGTGTAAAATTTGATTGAACTGTTGTTATGTAGGTAATGCTTCTGCAGGGCTGTCGTGGTCATAACGTCTCTATTCCCATGCATTTCCTGCATATTACCGCATTCAGCATGCGCTGCAACGTGCGCGTCATGGCCCGATTGCTCACTTTTTTTGTTGGAGCCACAATCCATTGCTTTTGAGAAAGTGGGAAAGATTTCATAATTCCAGCAATGTGCACAGTTTTCTACTTCAGTCATGTACTTTCCCAGAAAAGAGATAATATGGAGGCCTGCTGTGGAAAACGACATTCTGAGTCCTTAAAATGTTGCGTGAGTTGTCACGGAGCATTGATACCCTGCTCGTGTATCAGCTACAGCTGTGTGATGACAGTGTTTACCCTACTAAGAAAGTCGACAACAGGCACAATGGTGTGGGCACTGCTGGAATTTTGAAACTTTATCAATCCACCTTCTCATCAAGGAATTGCACATTTCTGAACTATCTCTTTAACAGGAGAATGACCAGACCGTACCTTGTGTGTTCCTGTTGATTTCAAACACATACACTGATGTTATGCAGCCCATTTAAGACGATGACACCTTATTTTATCAACTGCATAAGTGCAGGTATAAGAAGTGGCACCAATATTTCCCTTCTTAGGAAGGGCAACTATAGCGGGAAAATTCATGCTGGGGTGCGCCCGAAGGGACCAGGTGTCTGTAGTGCCCCAAGGGGGCTGACAGGGAAGAAGGTTCATTTGTGCTTCTCCCTGTAACTGCTACCTTTTCGAGGACGGTTTCATCTATTACACCCCACTCGCACGGGTGTAGCTTGTTCTAAGACCCATACTGCACTATACGCCTGTGTTACAATGAAGCATGTTAAATTGAATTCCTCATTATGAAGTGGAAATAACGCCCTTGCTTCATATTTTGACACAAACGCCTTGATCATTTGTGCTCCATGTCATTTGTGCTCCTTGTTTGGCGTCATACGCGATGCCGCTCCGCACACTTGAGAAAGGTCATTGAATACCGTAGAATTTGTCTGGGATGTACGAGCTTTGTGTTTATAAAAGCTTGGCTTTATTTTGTACTATTGAATAACTGTGTGAACATCTTGCAATGTGTGTCAACACATTTTAGGTAATGACTTTGTATTCAGTCACGATTGCACTGTATATGTAAGGGCCATATATGCCGTGCTTCATATGCACCATAAAATCAGTGCTGCTGCCAGCATTTTCCTTCTGTGGAGGAGCCACTATAATAGGCCATGCGCCCTTGAAAGGACTGGCTAAAGGGTAAGCTTTCTAGCGTTTCAATGGGAGCCAACTTGGAGGGGGGAACCACTCGAATTATGGAAATTTTTGCCTGGGTGTTTGGGTGTAATTGTGCATAAACACCCTAACGCCCTTTTTCTCGTTTGGGTGTAATGTGCTTTTACACCCTACACCCTTTTTTCCTTTGGGTGTAATATGCTTTTACACCCAACCACACCCATTAGGTGAAAGTTTGAAATTACACCCATTGTATAGGTGTAATCCTGCTTGGTACACCTATTTCTTGGGGTGTAGGGGTGTGAGTTATAGACACCAAGTTACACCCATACGGGTGTAAAGTGGTTTACAGTGTACGTAGAGTCGCGGACAACTTTTCTTGGCAATGAAGGGGAAGCTGCGGGGGCGGAGCTTCGGCACGTGTGCTCCTAGGCGAAGTAGTTCGGTATGGCGCACGTTTCACACCGCCGTTAAAAGTGATGGCTGCTCGCCACCAGCGTTTCATGTCGACGCAAACGCCGCTTAGCGTTGAGGTGCACGTAAAAGGCGTGACTTTCTCAAGCGTGCAAAAACTCAAAAGGGACAACGTATAAAGTAGAACAAATACAAGTATCTCACTGGTGTGAGCTGCGGCCTCTCTCAAAGAGCTACATGTAGAAAATAAAGGAGTAGTTTTTATATCTCACGTAGAAAATGCGGACGCAACTGTGGGACTACATTCATGAGCGGTAGGATACGCGCTATTTGGCTCCGTGGCCTTCGGTTAATTGCAAAGAAAAGTTGTGTATAGGCACACTGCGCTTGCATAGGCGGCTCCACCAACGCGGCGTTCAGCGCCAACGCGGCCGTTTCCGCTTCCCTGGTGTGACAGCGTCCCCCCCCCCCCTAGACCACACGCGCGGCTGCTTCTGCAAGCATGGTGTCGTCTGCGTGCGTTCCTCTGCAACTGCTGTCTGGTTTGCAAACCATCGAAGGTTTGTATAAACTTTTCAGGGGAGTAAACAGTGATAAAGCCAAGCTTCTGTACGAGGCAGGTCATGAACATAATATTAAAAAAAGACGGAAGCGTGGTGACAGGTCATTGTTTGTCGTAAACGCGCATCAACGTTCCGTCGAAGACCATGAAGTTGACAGTAAGTAAGCATTTGTATTCAATGATCTCGTTTTATTTCATTATGTTTTCTTGTTTTCAAGTTCTCTCGAAACAGATACTGGCGCGACCTGCGACTGCAGCGCAGGCATAGCCAGCTAGGGCAAGCACGCTGCGGCAGTGACCGTGTACCTGCAGAGATATAGAAAACTGATTTTAGAACGAAGTTTCTTGTTATTTAAAGCTAACAAAAATAACATACGAGCATGGTAAGCGTTCAACAGGTATACCAGCCCTAAATATATTACCTGTCCACCGAATGCGTCTAGGACGAAAGGAATATTTACGGCTGTCGAGCCTAAACAACATGCAAAACACGCATAAATGTCACCGCACCTTTCGTAACGTTCACATGAGCGAACTATTCCAGCTCATTGTGAGGTGACGGAAAAATCGTTGGGAGGTAGGCTGGGTGCTCCTGTTCACTGGCCTTAGCATTGCCCACAAAATGCCTACTGCAAATTCTATTTTCTGTGGGCGCCCAGTATGTTCCATCAACGCTGCGCATGAAATAAGAACTAGAATTAAACTATGTCTTTGCCCTACCTATTCAGCGTAAAAAAATACATCGCCATTTGGAGACCATGCTTAATGGGTGTATCGCAGTTAAGGCAGGTCTGAAACAATTTTTCATTCCACGGGTGTCTCTCCCGTGGAACAAACGTAACGTTCTGCACCGAATAAAATCACAAAAAGTCTCATTTGTCACGGCGAACAAGTTCTATCCAACGTTGGCGTCTCTCCTTCTGCCCATGAGCCTTCGGGAAGCGCTGAATCTTCGTTCCAGGTGAATTGTTGCAGGTATTGTGACAGCCACAACACAACAAACCTTGTTGTTGCAACGTTGAGCCATGGAACGACCGCCAAAGGAGAAACGCTTCGCAGAACTGCGGAAAAGCACGAAGGAACTGGGATGAACACTGCTACCGGCCGCGCCGTTCGAAAGCTTCTATCACCCCACGGACGCGTGCGCCGCCGCTAGAGGCGTTCCCGTCAGCGGAGAGTTAGAAGCACAGTGTGTCCTACAGCGCGTCAGGAACGTGAACGGCAGAGCCTCGTAGCTTGAGCCGTGAACGCGCGAAGGCGTCGCGCTTCACGCTGGCGTCTGTCTCGCTCCACCAAGGCGTGACATTCGCCATTCGACATCGCTGCCTTTCTGCGGCGCTTATTGCAGCAGTTTTGTTAGTCGGTGCTATCGCACTCGAAGCAGTAGGCGGCGGAGGAACACCGTTGGTGCATGTGAAAGCTGCAATACTCCGACCACAAGCCGTCACACGCTAACACGAAACGAAAGGTAAAGACCGTAAGCGCGTCCTCGTTGCTGGCACGGCCAGCGTTCCTTGCTGGCATCGAGGCATGATGCGCGCTTTCTCGCGCACGCATCGAGGCACACTAACTGCGTCTTCACCCAATTATTCCCTATCGGCGCTCGTTATGACATGACGCACTACTTGACATTCACCGCTTGTAGCAACGCCGAAGTTGCTTTAGGTGACGTTGCTTGCAAACAGCGGCACCGACCCGCCCCTACAACCAAGGACATCGTGCGTGAGAGAATGTGTGAGGGATACAAGTTTTGAAGCCTGGTGCATGTGCGTCGGTAGCGCAACAGACTGAGCGCCGGCCACCTATAGTCGCGGACCGAGAGAATGTGGGTTCGATATATAGGCCCGTATATATAGGCACTGGATTTTGACCTCCAAGGTAGGGTAGTAGCCTGTGTGAGATTTCTTCTTTGTGTGATTAAACAATAAAAATCACAGCGTACATGTAAAATTAAAGTGAGCTGCAAGTCGCCATGACTCATCGACCCTTTAGTATAAACGCGCCCGATCTCACGTCGTTGATGATGTACTGGGCAGAATTCACGGAAGATTCACATATGGCGCGTGTCATTCGTGGATGGCAATCGTTAGATTTAGTGCGGCGACGTACGCTAGGGGGACCGTTGTAATAAAATCCGCTCGCTGTTGGCGCGCTTTCACTTTCGCTCGGAGTATTCACGGTTTACCGATGATTCCCTCCGGAGCTTCGCCCCACACATCATCATTCACCGCGTGGATATGCTGTGGATTTTTTTCTAGTGTTTTTTTTTTGTCACCCGTTAGTATGTTTTTACCAACGTTATATCCGTGACTGAAATACGTTAGTCAAGTCTTGGTGGACCTTGGCGTAAAACACTTTGGTGTTAAAAACGAATAAGCTAACTGCGGCCGCCGCAGACAGACCGAAGGCCACACGCCTTTCTTGCACAGTGGTGCACCACGGAAAAAATATTCGCGGAGTGACGAGTTATTACTTCCTGAAAAACGTACATGCAAATAATAGCGGAGCCAGTCAACGGGGCAGGATAGCTAGACAAGCGCCGCATCCATCAGCCGCATTCCACGGCTCTCCTGGAAACCGCCATAAGTGGAAGCATTCTACGAGCGAAAATATTGACGTGTCGATCTCGGCTCGCGTTGCCTCCTCGCCTGGGCACACACGCTGCTCTCTCCGAGCGCGCAAAACACGGGCCGCCCGACCAGCTGTGCCGGTCGTGGTCGGACACGGCATGGAAACGGCGTCCAAACAGCCGGCGGCCACAAACGAGACCTCTCGAAACCTGCCGCGTGCGTTGGGTTTGGCCACGCAGAGTGGACCGCGAGCAAGTTGGGCTTGCTCCCATCTCGTCCCTGCATAGAATCATTGAAAGCGCGGGCAGCAAGAACTCTGTTTATTCGAAAGATATTGCTTTCCAGCTCGTGATGAACGGGCGGACGCTCGTCGAGGCTGGAATCATGTTGGGCGCCGGACGAGAGGAAGCCCTCGTATTCGAACGGTACTCCCGTCGCAGGCCAGGGATAGAAGGAAGGATGATGCTAGAAAAAAAAATGAAGAAAGAATGAAAAAAGAGAGCAATATATTGCTAGATAGACAGAAAAAAAATCACAGTTTCGCCCTAAGGGCGAAGCAATGAATGCGATAGAAACAAATCGGAATGTCTCACGAAGAACGACAAGCAATTCGAAACTTGCTGGGCGCTGCTCAAACACAAAGGACGCACGAATAGAACACACACAAGACGAGCGTGACCTAACAACTGCCACAGCTCGACACTTGCAACGCGCTCCTCAACTGTGACGCGAAAAAGGATGAACGAAAAGAACGCACAGGTATACACAGGATGAGCGCGAACTGTCAGAATTGTTACTTCAACTAGCCCTTACTTTGGCTCTTCTAGCTCACTCATTTCGACAACGCGGCCGCTGCAGCGAGCGATGTGAATTTCGTGTGGTGTATAGCTGCAACGCACACTTTTGCGGTGAAAGCACAAGACGTACAATCCTCCCCACTCAAGAGATAAGCGCGCAAGCACAGGCAACCACGCCCTGTATGTCAAAGTACAAGTAAAAGGCGCGCATCTTAACTCCGGCGCTACGACCTTTAAAGGGACCGACAACCGATTTTTCTCCACTCGGTTTTTTACGGCGCAATAGAAAGCTCATCCTTTGTAGTGTTTGTAGCTGCAGCGGTTAATCCCCAAAGCGCGTGGTTATTTTATTAGCAGTATTTTTCGATCTGAAAATCCCCTGAACTGTACGTACACGCCCTCCAGCAACGCTGCGATAGCGATGCCGACAGCCCTACTCGCATTATGCTCAAGGGTTTGCTGTCACAGGAGTGGGTGAAACTGTGGTTAACCCCCTTCATATTGGCATTTTAGACCATTTTGGAATATAAAAAGCAGCTAGAATAAGTTTTCCGAACGCTCGTCGTCACGTGAGATCTCTTTGCCGCCTCGCGAGCTAGGCGCTCGTAGCCTCCGCGACTAGTTCCGGCAAAGCGTCGCTGGAAGTAATCTCGGAGGCCGCGAGGCGCTTTTTGTACTTTGCCAACACGTCGGCAAGTGCCGCTAGGTCCTCAACTAACAACGTTCATGCTGCCGCTCATGAGCATCGGGTCATACGTTAAGCGAAGGCGGCGCCACTGTTCTGCTCAATGCAAACGAATGCACATCTGCACATTTTACGTTAGTAAAGATTATATTAAAAAAGTGTGCTGTATTTCAAGGCTAACAGAAACAATTCATAGCGTACACCAGTAAAAGGTCACGTGATAGGTACATGTACACGTTCACTTTTTTGCCGCCAGAGGCGACAAAAGTAATACTGAGGGAAGAAATAAAAATATAAATCCACGTTCAATGAGAAAAGCAGGGTTCTTTTTAGACAATACAACGGACAATCCTTC
The DNA here is from genome assembly GCF_013339695.2 of Rhipicephalus sanguineus. NCBI lineage: Eukaryota > Metazoa > Arthropoda > Arachnida > Ixodida > Ixodidae > Rhipicephalus > Rhipicephalus sanguineus. Next base: position 16,040,091 of record NC_051177.1, read on the forward strand.
TATTAGTGGGGTTCTCTCAATTCGTGTTCTGAGCGGTTGTCGGTCCCTTTAAAGCGCGCCCTTCGCGCCATCTGGCGCGTGCTAGTCATCACGCTGAAGCACCTCTGAGCTCTGCGTAAATAAATTCCGCAAAAAATAAAATGCGTAAATAAAATTCCTTCACAAACGGTGTATATAAAGAGCTCGCCGTTAGTATGGTGGATGACGTATGATACGTGGCGAAGGTCTTTAACGCTGCGTGCAGCGGAGCGAGGGGTCGCAAGTTCGTATCCCCGGGCGCGCGCTTCGGAATATATATCTGAGTAATTTTTCTGTATGGCTTATATATATATATATATATATATATATATATATATATATATATATATATATATATATATAATACGGAACATGACGGCGACGGCAAAAGCCCGCCGAGAGTGTCCACATAGTTGCTATCGCAATAAAAACTTGGAGGACGCATGAGCTTCGCCTTCAAGAACAGAACGCCATAGCGTAATCGGGCCCCGTGTGTATCGCCTTCAACCATGCCGCAAGGCAAGAAACGTTTCTGAGCGTAACATTGACCGTTACAAACGACCCTAAAATACCTACGGCAACTGCAGCTGCGAAGTGCCCACTGCGCCAAAATTCTTCCTTTTGCAAACTAGTGAAGTACCCTCTACGCGTCTGTAAAGTGCCACGCGCACCTGTGCAGCGGCAGACTTTGTAATGAGTGGGCAGCTTTAAATCACCCACTCCTTGCGCGATTCATATGTTTTGACGCCTGGTGCGATTCTACGCTTCTTCCATGCAATGTTACATGCGTTAAGGAGACTCTTCCCAATAGATGGCATTCTTACAGAGTTCTTTTACAAAGCAGTTTCAATTAGAGCACTGCACGGGCCGTGATTATCGGCCCGGGCCCGGCCCGGGCCCGGAACTCGCTCAAGTTTACCCGCCCGAGCCCGGCCCGGTGATTCAATGCGCGGCCCGGGCCCGGCCCGCACCCGAGAAAAAATTTCGTCTACCCGGCCCGGCCCGGCCCGACGGCAGATCAGGCCCGACCGAGGCCCGATCCAATAATATAGGTGGTGTTGCCAGAACATAGAATCTACAGCAAAGTGTTTAGCAAATACCTACGCTTTGATGGCGAATGTTTCGCTAACAAATATACTTTAACCTACGGTAATAAGGGGCTCACGTTGGAAACAGTTGAGTGGACATACAGGGTACAATGAATGTTTGCTCGGCAATGGTATACTATAACTGTTTTTTTTTTTTTTTTTGCAATGCAATAGGGATCATCAAGAACGTTTTGTAGCAGATATTGCAGCGAGGAAAGTGATTTGTAGCATGAGTTCAGTTTCGATAGGAAGTGAATAAAAACAGAGGAGACAGAGAACAGAACGCCCTCTTCAATTTGTTTTCATTGCGCTCTTTCATGAAACTTAAAACATGCTCCAACGATAAATGCAATCGTGCACCCGGCTTCTGGGTATGTAACACCTGTCTTCAGGATTGTAGCACCTTGCCACAGCAAGATACAGGAAGAAAGCCAGGTTTATTACTTTGTTGTAAATACACTAATCTAGATAAAAATTATAACGAACCGCGTGCCCCACGTGTACTTTCAGAAATACGTATAGGCAGCCGAAAGGACGAAAATAAAGGTATTTGTGGTAGAATTCTTTTCATGTATCACACCACTGCTACTATATACAGTCCATAAGTCTTTTGTGGCTTATTTTAAAGTTTATTTCTTCACGTGTTATTGTGCAAAAAATCAAATTATCTAGAAATTCCGGCTTTAAGCACGCCATCCACCGTTGCATCACATATCCTGCCACGCTAAAATTTCTCGCACTGCATGCGCTTGCCAAAGGGGCGCACATCTGCCCTGCGAATTTAGGACGTCTTTGTGGACCTTTATCTTGCAAATTTAGGACGTCTTTGGGGACCTCTGCAGAATGAACGTAGCTGTGCAGCTGATCCCTTCATTTCTAGCGTTCCCGAACGTCGTGGCATTATTCAGTACCACCTATAAAGTTCCTCTTTGAGGGCTTCTCCTGGCAGTCTTCAGCAGTGTATGTTATGCACGGCTTGCACCGCGCTCTTTTTTGCCATGTCATAATGCTCTATGCCTTCCTAACGATGTTGTACTGGTAGAAGGTGATCACTGGAATCCGCGAGTAGGATTGGAAAGAGGTGGACGACGCGATTTCGATCTATTTTCGGTGTTCGTTACAGTTTGGTAATAAAGGCTTGAATAAGCTTCTCGACGCTTTCTCATTGAATGCATATGTTTCGATGTAAAGGGACATCACCCGGCACGGAATTCGTAATTGCCTTACTTCAAGCCTGATATTTCGTCAAGCGAATATATTTTGCCTGACGCCTTATGCTCTTTGAACCTATGCTATTCCTGCACATTCCAACGGTGTTGCGGCAGTATCATGTAGCTCTGCACACTGTACCTGTATAGGCCTCGACAGCTGGTATGGTGGCGCTGCGGCGCTAGGACAGTCAGCGCCGCGAGTAGCGGCCGCGCGCGTGATCCCGTCGTGCCATGTTGCGAATGCCGCTCTGTGTGGGCAGAGCAATAGCATTGCGCAACGAGCAGCGCGCGTGATTATGTGGATTGCGCGGAACTGAATACGTAGAAAGATATTTAAAATAAAAGCAGTCTTCTTCACGGCAGTGATCTTTACGCCGCTACTATCATGCTTGCGGCGTCAGGGAGCAAACTGTGTCAGCAAAGGGGCCCTTCGAAGTCAGTTGCAAGTGTGCGAAGAGCGTCGACTAGGACGTCCGCCTTCAGGTTATCAAAGTTTTATCAAGGTCTATTATTTACATTAAATTAAAAGCATTGTGACGAAGATGCGCCTCCATCCAGCAACATCGCCAACGCTCGGCACGCTCGACTCGTGCTTTTTCTTCCCTCATCTATTACGCGAAGAGCTACCTTTGACTTTTCCATCCGTTCTCGCTATTCAGCAGGGCATCTCGCTATTAATCAGTCTGCGTGTTTTAGTTGGTGTTCGGGCTAAGCAAGAGAAAAAACGTTCGTTCCTTTCGCTTTTTTTTTTCGCTGGCTCGTTCCCTTCGGACTTTTCGATGATTTTTGCACATTTTCCCAGCTGTCTATAGAACCAATTGCACATTGTGGGAGCAAGGTGCACATGCAAGGGTGGACGCTGAAGATGGTGTAAGCTCGTCGCCGCCTTGTATATGTTTGTCAACAAGTGCGAGCACACATACTGCACAGACCTATCATGCGCCTGGCTCTGGCCATCGCCGCGTCCCCTTACGAAGATGTTTAACGCTTCGTCGCAGGGTCACGCTGTCCCCTTTCCCATAGCACGCAGGAAAACGTGTCGCAAGACACAGGCAGAATGCAGGGCTTTCGAGCTTCTCTCACCATTGCGCAAGAAGTGGGCACTGCATATGCGGTTTCGGTGCTTCACAAGCTGCCTAAGACCTCCATCGGGGCTAAAAGAAGGCAGAGTTTATGACCACAACGAGGAAATATGCGCAGAAATAGCAAAGAAAGCATTAAAAAATTAAGAGCGTCTGTTTATCTCGCACGTCGCACTGCCCTTTTCCGACGCTGTCATCGCTCGTTCTCGTGGCCCTTCCATATAAATCCATATAGTTTTATTTTTGGCGCTTAACGACAGTGTTTCTGTATCTGTTGCGACAGCGATACACGCCACAATACATAGTTACACACCTGTTTGACCGCGATTCAGCTTCGTCCTTTCAAGTTGCTATGGTTCCGCCCGTACGCACCCGCTCTCAGCAGCGACTGACTAGGAACGCGCCGCGCCGCGGGTGGCGCCACTTGTTCAGTCAAAACTGCAGCGCACTAGGCCTATAGCGCAGGGGACCCAAACACGCGGCCCGTGAGCCTCTCCCTAGAGGCCCGCGGCCCGCACATGACTGTCTTCGTCCCATTTTTTTCATTTTCTTGATAAGTATGTTTTTAAAGGGGTATTGACACGAATATTTTAAGTTGTCGTTGTTTTTGCGTCAAATGGAAGATCAAGCCCTCAAGAGCCTAGAAAAGGTAGTGCTAAGCGCGAGTGCGCCCTGGAAAATTAATTACAGTATGTTTTTAAAAGCTAATTTCGGTTCCTACTGTACCCTGACGTCACAACACGGTATGAGCTTCTCGTCACGTGTTCGCACAATATATGCCCTATTGAAAATCGTGGGTTGGTGGATGCTGGAATTCTTGGTGGACAAGGTGGAAACAATAGTGGATGTGGTGGAAACTGCGGTGGTCATAATGGCTGATGATGGCGAGAGTGGAAAAAATGGTGGCAGATGGTGATGGTGGTGGCGAGCTTCTTTTGGTGTTAAGTGGAAAATGCTGGCTGATGGTGGCGAGAGTGGAAAAATGGTGGCAGATGGTGGTGGTGGTGGCGAGCTTTTTTTGGTGTTAAGTGGAAAATGCTGGCTGATGGTGGCGAGCAAAACGTGTTTTGGTGGATGGCTTGGTGAAAAAGCTGGATGACGGTGGCATGATGTGAAATCACTGTCACTTCTAATGTTTCGCTGTTCAATGTGTAGAAAAATATGTTTACAGTTCAAAGAAGCCAACGCCGATCATTAAGCTTTCCAGCACGCTTTTTTTTTATTCATGCGGCGTAACCGCCTCAAGATTTGTGGAGCACAGCAGCCGTGAATGTTTACATTTTACGCACGTACTTATCAGGTTTAAATCCGCGATGTGCTGCTCCATTGTGATGCTTACAAGTCTAGAAGTGTCGGTGTGAACAGCGACAGTATCTGTGTTACATCGGCGCGCAGTTGCCGAGAAGTAAATGAGCCCTTCCAGCGGGTAGACCAGAAAACAGCCGCCGCTTGATACCGTCACGCTAGAAACGCAACTCTGGCAATTCTTGCACACTCACTTACCTCAGCGGCACTTTAAGGTAACAGTGAAAATGCGTGCGAAGCTAAAATGCACAAACTTTTACCTTCGGCCTGCGTCGAGAAAAGCCCGACCAAGTATCATTTCCACCCTCATATTCTACCACCATGATTGCCACCAAAGGTTAGGCATAGCTTACCGACCGAGTCCGTCTACGTGTTATATCGGCACTTCTGGGTTTCAGGATACACGATTCCGATGAGTACGAATGACTTTACAGCACAGGTGTGGCATCGGCTAACCTAAATGAAGCATTTTTTCTTGTGTACGGTGTCCGCACAAGAAGCGATCAGCATAGATGCGACGCGCTCCCAGCAAACGACTCCGCTCACCAACCGCCGCCCGTCGCACTTGCCGGCGCTTCTCTGACACGTATGCGAGAACATAGACTTGTCAATTCGAACGCCTTACTGAACCAATATGATGGCATATTTTTCCCGCGCACTGCACTTGCGTTTGGCCGAGCTGTTCTGCAGTTGTAGCTAATGATACAGCGTCAGATCAGTGCGCTGGCACGGCTGCGCTGTAGGTTGCGCGAAAAAAGCATCACAATACTCAATCAACTGTACGCGCGTATTTATCGAATGAGATTTGAGTCGACATAAAGCCTCTGCACATGTCGCCCTTTAGAAAAAGCGAGAAACGGCAATTAAACTTAGCTGTAACATTCGGTTCACTATACCCGCTCCTCGGTCCCCTTGACACTTTTTTTGGAGTTACGTTGTGAATTCTGCAAGAAAGTTAGCGCTGTTGCCATTATCGACGTGCCATTCGTTACCGGCAGCAGTTTTTTCGCGTTTAATAACTATGCAAGTTTAGTAGGATGTGAAGATCGCGTCTGTGTTCAATATGAAACATACAAAGCTGAAGCCAAACGGTGTATTCGCATGTTGAGTAGTCATTTTGCAGAACTCAAAGCAACTGTCAGCGTGGCGTAGTGTTCCGGTCTTTACCTCTGTATGTACTGTTTATGCACTGTAATATTATTGTATGAGGTGCAAAAGTAAGTAATAAAGAAAAAAAAAAAGTCAGCGTGGCGTAGTGGTAGAGTACTCGGCTGGAGATCCGAAGGTCGCACGTTCGACTCTCAATGGCGGCAGTTTTTTTTTTTTTGCATACGGCTTTTTTCTTCTTTTTTTGTACTAATGCTTTCTACATCGCCTTCTATACAATTATTTATGTGTAACAGCTAATCACGATGGTCCCGACGCTGTAGAGCCGATTTACGCTCCGCTATTCCCAGCATCCATCATACGCCAGCATCCAGCATACACCATGTGCCACCATCTTCCAGCACCATAATCCACCATAATGGTGGATGGTGGAATCCACCATCCCACATGGTGGATAAATTTTCAATAGGGTGGTGACGTTTCCAGTGCCGCTCCGCACCGTAGCTCCGTTGGTGACGCACAAGCGGCAATTTTGGAAGTTTTGATGACGCACAAGCGGCCATCTTGGAAATTTGGTACCTAACGTAATCACAACTAGCCAGACTGCTGCGTGAAGTTACCAGAATTTGTACTGTAGCCTGACGTCGAGCTATTGTCGATGTGAGTAGGTGCGCCATGGAAAAATTGACTTTAATATTAAAATAAAACATCTTATCAGCATTTGCTGAGCTTCACACTTGCTCAGAGCCGTCTCTGCATACAGTAGATTTGTATGGCAGAGTAAACTCGCCCTCGAAAAATGGTGTCAGTACCCCTTTAAGTTGCACAGGCATGACAGGTCTAAAGATTTGCTGTCGTGAGGCATCCCCTGCGGCTACCATGTGTTGATACCTAACCGTGAAACAAAACTCTAGATTTCAAAATCGGCGTCCAGATTTTAGTCATGTTGAAGATAGGTATCGATATGTTGTTGGAATCCTGCCTCCAAATGCCCTTCAGAAACGACTCATATGTGATATATCGGAAAGCTCTTCTTTTAAATGGCAAGGTTAACTGACATTTGATACGACCTAGCCCCTCCCCCCATTAGCATTTTGGATATAAAATGATAACAAATGCAAATAAAACACAGAATAACGGCATGCTAACTATATAAGCACCTGGTATACCTACTTTTAGCTCACCCGTTTAAGATAAATCAAGCAGCCCCATATGCAAGGGGCAAAACAAGTTCAGCACTTTTTCCTAATAAAATTTCTCGAAATAGCTTGCCCCACATAAAAAAAGCGTTTTTTTTTAGAGGAAATGTGAAACATATATGTATGCGCAACGTATGTAGAACAAGGGGCACTAGAAAGAAAAACAATTTTTCTGTTATCAGTAAATTACTATTGTGCAGTTTCTAAACCACCACGCTCGCCGGGACAAGACTCTTGGTAAGCGAGAAAACGCGCAAAAAAAATAAATGCGTGTGGCGACGCCCCCCCAAAATTCGCGCAGCAGACGCCGTGACATCTTAGATTCTGACGGCTTCTAATGAGGCCTACGTAGTTTCTAATCACTAGAAATGAAGTACATTGACCTTTGAGGGGGCCATTGACTTAACACACCTAGTGTCAGGAAATTTTGTACAGCCAATATCCCCCAAATACGACAAATACAGTTTGAAATCCGTGACGTCGCGCTCGGAGTTTCGGCGCGAAATTAAAAAAGAATGAAATTTTGACCTTCATTTTCTCGTCTGATAAAGATATGACGGCAAAATTAATGACATATTCGAGTTCTTAGAGTACACTTTATCAGTCTAAAACGATTCAGTGCTTCACTACAGTGTCCATTTGAGAACCGAACAAAGTCCAAGCCCGGCCCGACCCGAGCCCGCCACCTCAAACCCGGGCCCGGCCCTAAGCCCGGAGCTTCAGGCCCGAGCCCGGCCCGGGCCCGCCGTGAAAGCTACGTTACCCGGCCCGGCCCGGCCCACGGGCCGGGCCGGGCCCGGGTTTTCGGGTAGGCCCGAGCCCGTGCAGTGCTCTAGGCAGTACTCTTCTTGCGCAGCATGTTCCGGGCATAACTGTTTCATTAATAATAATATACAAGGGCTTTGGCTGTGCTTCTTGCATGACGCGTTACAGTGATACGAAGTACGTTAGGCGTGTACTTCGCAAACTCTGAATTATTGTAGCCATTACCTACTGGTAATCGTAATAACCTACATAACCGCGATGACCTAAAGCAACATGGCAGCCCCCATACAGTCCAGACCATCCGCATCCATCCGAATTCATGCTTTTTACTGGCTCTCTACCCAGGCAGCAAAACTTAGGTGGTATAACCTGTCATCGCTTAGTCTCATCTAACGCTGCAGGGGGCAAGGCATCAGGTATATTTTGTTGCTATCTTTTAGATCGCTCCTTTGTTTACATGCTGCTAGGACTACCAAGGTGGTGCCGAACCGTAAAATTGGTTTGAAGTAAACATAGCAGATGGCGCCACAACATTAGCGCTGGTGATCCGTCCACGATGACATACGCCCCGAATGCGTAAAATTGTTTGCTGGGCCGATAATTTGCTCTTCCGCTCAAGACCAGTGCGCGATGTTGGCCGCTGAAGGTGCGTCAAATGAATCTGCAGAGCGCTACAGGACAAAGATAAACTATTTTTCAAAAGAAGCAAGGTTAGTGGTGCTTATGTGTTTGGTGTGGTGAAAAAAGAACTTGGTGAAAGCGCAAGTATGAACGCTGTCATAAAAACACCGCGTTCCTCACAAGCGCCAGCGAACAAATGGGTCTACAAATGGGTTTCTGAACATCGAAGAAACGGCGAGGTGGCATCCCCGAAGAGGTTCTTGCGTGGCGGCAGAGGACACGAACGGAGAAAAAAAACTCGGCAATTTTGACTTGAGCGTGCTGCGACAAGTAGTGCATGATCACTTCAAGAGGAATGAAATCCCCACGGTGGAAAAGCTTTCCTCTCACTTCGACGAGGATGAAACTCTGCCTTCACTTTCACCCGCAACAATTCATCGCATGCTGAGGAAGATAGGTTTTCGGTTTAAGAAGCGGTCCCTCAACGCCCTCTTTATTGAGGCAACTCACATAGTTCAGTGCCGATGCAAGTACTTACGGCAAATAGCAGAATTGGGGCGGCAAGGCTGGCCTATTTTCTACACTGAGGAAACATGGGTTAACGTAAGGCACACGACAGATAAGGTGCGGGTCGACGAGAGTGTCAAAACTGCGGAACAAGCAAAAAAGGCCGGACTATCAGTTGGCCTGCAGAACCCGAGCGACAAGGGAGCCCGATTAATCGCGACGCACTGAGGAAACGAGAATGGCTTTGGGCAAGGTGACGGAGAAATATTTCAAGCGAAAAAAGGCACAGGAGACTATCACGAAGAGATGGACGGCCCCACTATGAAAAATGGTTCGAAAAATCTCTACTACCAAGCGTTCCTCCGAACAGCGTGATTGTCCTCGACAACGCGCCGTATCACTCCGTTAGGCAAGAAAAGGTCCTCCGCATAGGTAGCCTCAAAAGGGAAATGCAGGCGTGGCTTTCAGAAAAGGCGGTTCCGTGGAGTGACGATATGGTAAAGGCGGAGCTGATGAAGCTCATTCAGACTGTGAAAGGAGATAGCAACTCATATCGTCTTGACTGTATTGCTGCTGCAGCCGGACACCTCGTTTTAAGGCTACCGCCGTATCACTGCCAGCTCAATCCCATAGACCGGGTGTGGAGCGACATGAAGCATTTTGTGGCTTCTGCAAACCGAGCATTTAAAATGGAAGAGCTGAAGAAACATGTTGCAGAGGCCGTAGCACAAGTAAATCCGCAGAAGTGGAAGAACTATGTTAACATGTGGTTGAGGAAGAAGAGAAGATGAAGCGAATGGACCACATCATTGACGACGTAGTAGACAACCAACAAGCAGTCGTAGTCACTTTAGGGGAGGACACAACTTCTGACGAGGAGAACAGTATGGACGATGAATACTTTGAATGGCAATGACTTCTAAAATTTGAAAACACTTTCCCATAACATTTTCTTGACTAGTTACGCAATAAACATTGCAACATGATTTTACGCCGAAAAGCATGTTTTGTTTGTTCATTTATTGCTCAATTGAGGGCACGCACAGTACGTTACACATTAAGGCACCCACAAACTGTAACGGGAATTGAATATTGAGCTGTCGGGTCGTCAGTATCAAGCTACTTTCAGCAGTACCATAACTGAGCCTTAGTGACCTTAGTTGTAACATATAATGATACACGCTTCGCGAATGCTGTAATATACGTAACGTTAAAATAGTCACAATACGTGTAGATGGGGGCGGGGCGGGGGGAGCAATTAGCCTTATTTATTTATTTACATTTTCAGGCGTGAAAACAACCTATGTCAACTGCGGAGAGCAAGTACCGGAAAAGCAGGCGAGCCGACGCCAAAGAGACGCTCAGCAGACGACGAGCAGACGACGCGACGCGGATGAATACATCTTGAGGGGCTTTCGCTTTTCCCATTGGCTAAGAAGCCCTGCAGTTTCTACAGTGCTGCAACGTACTTCTGAGATGGACGCCGACAGCGAAATTCCTGCGAAACGAGCTCCTAAACGCTATCGCGTTATAATTAGGAGCCCTTCCCCTATTGGGAAAATGGGGGCATGCGACGTTTGGCGTGTGAGTGCCCGACCTACTACTTTTCTTTCCTCCTCCTTTCTTTTTTTATCGCATTTTCCTGCTCCAGGAATTGCTCCAAATTCTAAACTGGCTGGACCACCACTGGAGGTATCTTCATAAATTCCATCGCTCGCAAAAAAAAAAAAAAAATCACGCAGTACAAGTTATACCGTTCTAACAGTTGTCCAAAATTATTGGAACTTGAAAAATTCTTTTGAGGCGTCCGTCTCGGTGGTACAGTGGTTACGGTGTTCGGTTGCTGACACCAAAGTCGCGGATTAGATGCCGGCAGCGGCGGTTGCATTTCGATGTAGGCGGAATGCTAGAGGCCTGCGTACAGTGCGTTGTCAGTACACGTTAAAGAACACCAGATGGTCGAAATCTCGGGAGCCCTCCACTACTGCGTGCCTCATAATCATATCGTGGTTTGAGCAGGTAATGGCACATATATTATCATAAGATATGCAGGCTTTTCTAGGCCAGCTGACACACACTCTTGATGAATTCTTATCCTAACCCTTTCAGACGCCACCTATGAAGAACTATCCGTAAATAGTGAAATCGATACGTTATTTCAAGGCACACGATATTCCATTGAAACAAAACATCATAATACGCTAATTCATGAATGTTATAGTAAATAATTCTAACCAAACTTTAATTAAACATCTATTTATTCTGAACTCCTTCATGCTCTGTTCTTGCATAAATACAAGGGTTTTCAAATGAAAAGGTATGAAACGTCGTAACAACGTAACCGTTAACATAGATGCGTATGCCGATATGGGAGAATGCAGCCAGACATCTAAGGTTGCGATTGCACTCTCCGCCGTGGATCGGAGCGTGCAGGGGCGCCCGCATGCGCAGGAGAGAGCAGAGACTCTTATAAAGAGCGCCGTCCAATTGACGCGGCAGTGCGCGTGAGGACAGGATGGCGTTCACATTGCAAACGTCGACGATTGAGGGGCCGCGAGGCGTTATTCGATTTCTGACGGAGTAAGGTGTTAAACCGACCACCTTTCATCACCGGATGGTGAACGTATACGGGGAAGACTGTGTGTCCGAAAAGTCCATGAGGTAATGGGAAGCGCTTCAACTTGGACGACGAACTCAAGGGCGCTGTGAAGCACTGGGTTTCGTCGCGACCACAGGAATTCTGGGAACGAGGAATCCTCCAGCACGTTCATCAAATGGATCGTTGTGATCAGGCCTATGGTGCATACTTTGAATAAAGTCTTCATTTATACCCACAGTGTCGTTTCGTACCTTTTCATTTGAACATCCCTTGTAGCATAAAATCTAAGGCTAGGAATGAATGCAAATTTGTTTTCGGTTATGTCCATTTGAGCAAACAAAAATTATGCTTTTGACGTGACTTGTGGGAAGTGGAACGTCGAACGACTCGCCTAACATGGTAGTGCATTCAGCAAAGTGACCATAAGCACAGTACAGATGCAAATTGAAGTTAAATTACGACAAATTTATTATGCAGGAGGTTCAATTCATCCAAAGCTCAATATAAGTTGCTCTTTTGCAGCCCCTAGTCCATACAACTAGCAAAAACAAGCTGTGTACACAATTGTGTACATAGATGACAAGAGTATAAAGGTGGGCATGTTGGTGATGCATAACTGATCACGTCGCGCAAAATTTGACACTGGACAAGAGAAGGAACGAAGACGAAAAATATTTCACCATCTCCCACTAAAGGGATCCATGTGGGGATGCGAAGCAGCGCATGGGTCGACTTAAAGTTCCGTTCATCACGGGCACCTTGCCCGATGTTAACGCGTCCTTGCAAGTAGGAGCACACCATGAATTCACTGTATATTCTATAGTTGCTGCTGCTGTTACTCGTCCCAAACTCTTGTTGGAGCACGCCACGCGGGTTCATCGCGCGTGTACAGAATCTCGTTCCCCGACGCCATCACGTGATTGCCGAACTACGGACAAAGCGCTGCCCAAAAGCTGCTTCGCATCTAATAAACCTTGTTGGAAGTAAGCGCTCGTGTTCATCCCTTCTCTTGTCCATTGTCAAATTTTGCGCTACGTGATCAGTGTACATAGAGTCTCAAAGGGCTAATGCTACATAACAGAGGTTATTAGCGTCTCCCTATACTTTTCACGTTACCGAATCTGCGCATGCGAGCACGTTTACGGCATGTAGACTGGCTTTCACGAAACGTAAACTACTCGTCGGATTCGTTTGACGTTGACAACCATCTCTCACGAATTCCCTTTCGTTCGTGGCTACTCGCGATGGCCGCTGTACGTAGACTCCAGCCGGTGAGACAAAATAAGCTAAAGTACGAGCGTCCATTGCCACCACGTTGTTTGAGTCGGAACACCGAATCCAGAGTGACCTAGAAAACCTAAGCCGTAAACGTGAGAGGCCGGATAAGTGGTGCCATCTCGCAGGACCGAGATGAACCAGGCAAGCACAAAGTTGCTTTTGCAGAAACATGGGGCATTCTATTTCTGGTGTAAATTCCTTGCAGTGGCATAATTGCGAATGAGTTGACTTTTTAATCGTTTTTTCCCTCAAGAACACTAGGCGAAAGCAAACGTGTCTATGACTGTGGTTGCTCGAAGCGTCAAAGATGTCGATACCACCGACGGGTAACCCGATATTCCTACACCCATTTGCATAAGTCGTGTCAACGCTCACAAACATTCCCTTTTTCCGTCGGCTATCTCCCTCTGGAATAACTTACCTCATGATATTGTGTGTTGTAACACCAGTGACTCATTCATGAACCTCATACAGTATATAGAATTCGCACCATGAATTTTTGACAATGTACGTTTTTTTTTCATGTATCCATGTACCCACTCCTGCATCGGCCGTGAAAGGCCTGCAGTATATACAAATAAAAAAAAATATACCGGAATACTGTGAACGCTAAAAACATCCATTACGATTTTGCCGCAGCGGGGATTGCATCTTATCTAAATTAAATATAGTTTAAATGCAGTTATCATAATCACTGAGTAGTAAACGTATATGTTTACGTACGGACGTAAACGTTTACGTATGGGAAGCTAAAACTTTGCTAAAACATGCGTTCCGGTAACACGATAAACACAATACGGTATTTCGCTAACCCGGTGACGTTAGAAAGTATACGGACATACTAAAAACCTCTAATACTTCTTTATTAAAGAATAAGTGACACCAGTCGCAAGCTTGATTAAGGAGGTCAGTCAGCTTTTCTTGCATCTGGAGTACAGCTCTGCTAGAGAGCATAATGACTGGCAGAGAAGCTTCTCTTCATGCCCGACTTGCCTGGGGTATTGCTATCGCAGTCTATGCAGTGTTAAGCGAGATTGGCATGTTCTGTTACAGACGGCAGGGTACATTTTAGCAAAGGTTTGCCGAGCGTTCTATAGAACTTAAGTGCATCTACATTCATCATGTTTTTTTTATTTACACATACTGTTGGCCTGTCGGCCGTTACAAAGTGGGTCAGAAGCAGCACTTCTACAATTAGTACATTACACGAGGAAAGAAAAAAAAAACTCGACAAAAGCTACATACCTGAGCATAAGTGAGCAAAAAATTTAGACATCTTAGCACTATAGTGATGCCAAGCCAGAAAAGAACGCGGAGCCGGGTAGTCTTCTTTGTTTCTCTATGGCTGTCTCTTTCTTTCCTCCGTTTTTTCTTTCTTTTTCTCTTTTTTAGTTTTCTTGTGTCTTTCTTTTCTCTCTTAAAAAAAATCACAACTGACCTCTTTGAGAAGGCTACTTTCACACTTCCGCGTTTTTGGTAAATCACTTACGTTTAAGCACAATTATGGAGTGAAAGGGAGCGCGATAAAACTAGGCAATTATTTTTAAAAAAGAGCGCAGATATCAAAGTTAATATGGACCGATTTTTATTATCCTCAGTTCAATTTGTTGGCAGAAATAAATTCCTGAAATACAGGTATTTTGTGCAATTTTCCATGTTTGTAATTTTTTGTTGAATAGTGCTTCGACCAGGTAAAGGCAATAATAGACTCATAAGATTGTATTTCACTTGTTCTTTGAGGGGAATAAATATTGTAACTTAGAAGTGCAACGTTTTTTCCCTAGGTGCGCTCAAAATTCAGAAATCACGAAATTGGCGGAAAAGTGTTTTTTTTTTTTATTGCGGCCAACGTTTATATATACATTTTCAGAAAAGCAAATTTTTTTTTCACATACCTAACTTCGAAACCATTGTTCTGGGTCTAATGCCTAGGCCTACAGTAAATTTCACCAAAATCGGGAATGGTGACCGGGACCTCGTGTTCGATCTTATCTGGACACACCCACCTGAGGTAGTTGGAAAGTGCCGTTTTTCCATTTCCGAATTTTCGCGAAATAGAATTGAACAGCAGAGCTGCTTTTCGTTGCGCCGGGTAGCGCGAACGGAAATGATCGTCACCGCTTCGTGCTCTTCTTCTGCTTCGCACCCACAAAACATGCGCCTATTTGTCCGGCTTAGAATGCAACAACTCTGATGGGCGAGTCTGGTACGGGTCTAAAAATCACGTAACATCACGCAACAGCTAGTCGCGTGACTAAAATCTCTAAACATTACGTAACTAGTCCCGTGACTGAAATCACGTAACATCACGTAACCTCGAGTCACGTGTCTAAAATTCGCGTAACAACTAGTCACGTGACTAAAATCAGTAACATCACGGAGAGAGAGAAACAACTTTATTGATGGCACAGCGAGGTCGTTGAATTTAGCTTAGTAACTTTTAGTAACTCGCCACGACCTCTTCGGCCCATTTAATAACTTCTGTCTGAATACGTTGGTCATTTGATGACAGGAACAACTAGCCATGTGACTAAAAGCAAGTAACACCACATACAACCAGTCACGTCGCTAAAGTCACGTAACATCACGTAACAGCTGGTCACGTGACATGTTCCCGCCAAAACCACGTAACACCTGCGTAGTGTGGGGAACCGACTGAAACCGGAGAGGAATAGCCAAGCCTAGCCATACTTAGTGCTACTAGCAAGAACTTAGCATCTCTAGCAAAAGCTTGGGCTTACTAGCAAAACCTTAGAAGAAGCTAGGAAGAACACTAGCTCCGCTGCTGGTTCTATCCTTGTACCATTAGTGCAAGCTGTGCACATTCTTTTTTGTGCTCATGGTGCGTAAGCCGCGTTTAGTCATAAAATCTATGTAGGGTGTGAAAATGAGCTTGGAAGGAAGAACGACTATTAAATGAGTAACTTTCATAGAAACGGAATTAATTTACATGACATGCGCCTGACGCCGTTCACGCCGTTTCGCTGTTCGTATTGCGCATACCAGTCAACGAGGGGCATTCGTCTTGTAGCAGTAGACTGCAGCTACGAATATTTATACAATCACAATAAACGACGCCTCTTTGACACGCCTCGTATTAACGTGAAAGCGTGAAGGGGTCCGTGTTGCAGAATGTGGTTGCGGACGCGCCCGTTCTGAAGTTATGTCAGTGATTTTCAAATGGGGGTCCACGAAGCCATTTTTTTAGCCTCCTCGAAAACCATCCTCTAAAAATTGGCCGCGTATCTGCTTGCTTCGCTGCAAATGTCGTCTAAAGACGATAGAAGAGGCACTGCGTGAGATATGGACGCCATCTGGCAATACGTCGGGAAACATGAGTGCTGTGTTGCGGGCTGGTAGTCCCGGCGCAGCGGCAGGCGAAGACCGGCGGTGACCAACGCGACCGGTGGGGACGCCGGCCAGCCCGAACACGCTGTTTGGCGCGATGCGCCGAAGGAGAAGAAACGTCCGCACTCAACGAGTACTCTCCACAAACTCTCTTACTTACACGTCGCCTGGGTAAAACAGGAATGCCAGAGCGGCGCCCCCTGTCATACAATGCAATCGTACAATGTCGTACAATGCAATACTGAACCGAAACCGAAACACAACATGAGCTTGTGCAAAGGGCACGGAGGAAGAGAAGTTTCAGCGCAGTCGCATTTTCAGTGCGCCTTAAGAAACTAGGGTTGTAACATTGTAAGCGAGTAGGGCCAGAAGGACCGTCACGACGAAAGCCTGCCTCCTCAGTCGTATTCGCCTGGAACGTTGGTGTGGCTTCGCGTTCCCTCCTCCGCTCCTGGCCTTTCCACAAAGCTACTGCCTAAGTACGAAGGCCCCTACCGCGTCCTACGTCAAGCATCCCCAGTTAACTATATGATTGAGCCTGTTCAATCATCTACGGACCGCCGTCGTCGCGGCCGCGAGACTGTTCACGTCGATCCACTGAAGCCGCATTATGACCCACCAGTTGTACCTGTTCCTTAGGTCGCCAGGATGGCTCCTTTTCCGCGGGGGAGTGATTTGTAACATGGTAGGGCGCAGACAAGAACGCCTGCGAAAGAAGAAGACGAAGACGGTTGTTGTTGGCGCTCGCGCTTGCTCGGCTTGGACCGCTGATCGCTTCAGCTGTGGCAATCTTTTAATAAACGCGTTACTGTCCCAACGTTAAACGCATACCATCAAGGTCTTTAAAATTGCGTATCTATGTATTTTCTATTAAAGGAACACACCGCCTAATGCTTACCTAAAGATGTTGCGCCTCAGATATGCGTAATTACTTTTTGATCGACAACGTTCGCAAGTATGAACAGCCGTACCAGTTCAAGATGGGTGGGCGGTAAGCAAGTGGTTCAACTTTGGCCGGTTGGTTGAATCGGGTGACGTGCCGACAAACAGAAAGAAAGACAGACAGACAGACAGACAGACAGACAGACAGACAGACAGACAGAAAGACAGACCAAAATTTCTGCATTTAAGTTCCCCAAGAAAGACTATCGTCTTTAAAAACAAAAAGAAAAAAGTCGCCCGCATCTTCCCACGGGGGGAACTCGCGTAAATGCGTCGCAGAGTGGTGGGGGTATCGCGTGAATGTTGCGTAATTGGGTATGGTTTGGGAATGCTTAATTGTTACACGATGCGCACCAAGTACGACTTGAACGGCTCCAGCGTGCACGTAGTTCCGGGTCCGCAGCTCGCTTCAAACGCTTGCGTTCAGCGTCGTATGCTGGTCTCTTCGCAGCCTTGTCTTCTGCGTTGCTTACTGTTGTTGACGCCGACGACGGTGTGGGGGGGTGGGGGGGTGTAACGTTGCCGTCAACGAGTGGTGGGACGCTGATTGAAGGTACTGTTGCTTCCATCGCATCTACTCGAGTCAAGCAAAGCGTCAAGTCAAGCGAAAGTCAAGTAAAGACGCCCTTGACTGAATTTCGAACGCGCGCTCCGCCGCTTATATACACACCGCCCGCGTTCGATCTAGAGGAGGGAGGTACGTGTGGACGGCGCCGCCGACGCCGCAGGTGCGACTAAGAAATGCTGCGCATTTTAAAGAAACGTGTTTTTGGAGGCACACTATATCCGGTGACAGCGGCCCCTTCTGATTGTTGGCGTGCTTCACCGCATAACACATTAGTATTGCGGCGGAGCGGATTAATGCTTCCCCCTTCTCCATGAGATGGCTGTAAAGCTTTTGTCGCAGTTTTCTACGACAGATGCACGCGAGCATACTTTTCCTAGGCTTGCATATTTCAAAAGCAAACATAGCTATAAACAGGATGAATGTGGCTGTAGACCGCACAACTTATTGACAAGCTGTTGAGATCGAATTGGCGTGGCACATTAGTTTGACTATTCTTTCTCAGGAAGAAATAAACGGCACCTATTTCACGCTGCATATTGTGTTAACCCCCCCCCCCCCTCCTTTTTTTATGTCACTGTAAAGGGCCCTCATCAATGCCACCGGCCCATAAGGGGTCCCTGAAACATCCGTGGCTGAGAGCCACTGCTTTAATTTACGGCGAAGGGGTACAGATTGCCTCTAGCCTCCCCCCTTGTGATGCCAGGAAATGTCGGCGTGATCTGATGATGCTACCCTGCCGCAAAGAAAAGGAAACTAAGAAAGAAGATAAATACGTTCGTGCACTCTTTCATACCTAGAGCGCGATCAACGCAAATCTTTTTGGAGGTACAAAATTGTGTAATTTTGTGCGTTCTGTGAAA
This sequence comes from Rhipicephalus sanguineus, assembly GCF_013339695.2. Classification (NCBI taxonomy): domain Eukaryota; kingdom Metazoa; phylum Arthropoda; class Arachnida; order Ixodida; family Ixodidae; genus Rhipicephalus; species Rhipicephalus sanguineus. Next base: position 16,058,589 of record NC_051177.1, read on the forward strand.
ATAATGTTCCAGCCAGCCCATCAGCCTGCCCTTTTGAGGTAAACAGGAGTAATGGTATTGGATGACCACGGAATTATCATTGGGTTTGTTTGTACTGCATGCCGTGGTCGGACATATTTGTTTGGCGTCCGGCCTTCATCATAATCCGGTTGCCGTGGTCAGCCACGTACTTGCGGCTATCTTCTCAGCATCTCAGCGTAGTGGCCGCGAGTTTGTGCATGCTCACCGCGGCCATTACATTCAGCTGTTGATAAAAAAAAGCGCCTGGATGAGGATGAGATGATTGCTCTTGTCGATGCTGTGTACTCTAGAAATGTGAGAAAGGAGGTGATACTACCGCCTTGCAACTTGTATCGGGATGCCTTGAGAGGCTCGAGAACGACAATTGCGCTGTGCACGTGGGGTGATGTCACGCCTTCATTCTGATGTCGTCCTTCTATTCGCGAGCTAAGCTAAGTTTCTGATTGGAGTGCTGTTGCAGAACGATGATGGCCGCCTTCGAACCTCACTCGACGAAGGAGCGGACGCGTGCTTGGAAAGAGAGATTTCGAGGAAATGCAGGGGAAAGGTATAGCGGGCGCCTCTATTACGGCGGCGAGAAAAGCCGCGAGTGGAGATAGGCTTGCAGGAAACGCCGCCCGGTGATTAATCAAGATGGATTGGCTCCGCTAGGTAGACACCAAGACGAATGAGAGGCAGGGCTCTGCTGCTGCGGCTGCTTCGGTACGAGTCGACGATACTCTGGCTGGAACAAGCTTGTGGTAGTCGAGCTGTTCTACTGGAGGAGAGAACAGAGCGTCTCTCTATGGATTGTTGGCCAGAATTCCAAAGGCTATCCCTTCTGCAATGCTTCAGATAAAGCGAGTGAATTCAAAAGGCATTGTGCCCAGCATTTCCGCCAACATTTAATGTCTTTGACAGCCGTAAAGTTTGCTGGAAGGCTTTTCGGTTGGGATACTGCTGGAGCACCGTCGGCTCACAAGGCAGTTAAAAGCACTTCTGCGCTTTTTAAGTATTACGGGCCTTTGTGAACGCCTGTGATAAATGCACAGTCGCAACCTTTTTGGGAGTTCGCACGGGAGCGCGTGTCTTTCCGAGCTCCCAGCGCAGTTAAGCGGCGGCAGCGAGAAGCATTGCTCATGCGCAATGCGTCCGGCATGCGAGCTTTGTGCCGTCGCGCATTGCGTCAGGCAAGGAAGCGCGTGTCGTCTGCTGCACGCGTAGTGCAGTAGTCAAGCCGTGTGCTTCAAAGTGGTAGCAATGTTGAACTTTTAGTTGCGTTCCACACTATTTACGAATAAACTTGAAAATATGTTATCTTTTGCTGGCGTTTTCAAGATCGTCGTTTATCTGTGGCTGGGCTCTTTACCCGGCGCACACATTGTGTTCCAGCATGACCTGGCGCCGGTGCGCTCAGCAAAAGTTGTGAACGAGCACATAGAAAATGATAGGATCACTGTGCTCTTCTGGTTGACGTGAGCATTGGGGAAAATATATCGGAATATATATAAAAGTAGCCATGGTGCAACAGCCTGTTTACGCAACTACTGCGGATGATCTCTAGGTAACCGTTAATAATAATAATATCTGGGGTTTTACGTCCCAAAACCAAGATATGATTATGAGAGACGCCGTAGTGGAGGGCTCCGGAAATTTCGACCATCTGGTGTTCTTTAACGTGCACCTAAATCTAAGTACACGGGCCTCTACCATTTCGCCCCCATCGAAATGCGACCGCCGCGGCTGGGATCTCTAGGTAACCGTTCCCCAAGAGTAGCAGAATCTTCGAGTGCATCATAATTTTGTGACAGCGCTGTACCCGTGACTACCCTCCAGAATGACAGAAGTGTTTTTGTTTTTTTTGCCAATATGGACATGACAAAGTACTAATAGAACATCAAACAAAATTATTCATGTTTGCTGATCCTTAAACGTGTAAATATTTTGTGCCATATAACAGTTCCGATGTTTGTGTTTCTTTGCCTGTTCGTTGATCTACAAGAACACAGGAGGAAGAAACAACACGAAAACTAGTTTACACGCTAAGCATAAGAGGCACACCGTTTGAATAGAAAGCATCCAAATTTTAGTGGCCGTCATAATAAGATCACCACCGAGGCCGATAGCAGACGACGCACGAGCACTGCGGTGACGTGATGCGCGCGAAGAGAAGCTGCCCTGCTCGCGCGTGCGCGCAGATCCTGTGACGTGTCGCCTAAAGGCGCTAGTAGTACCACGCGCTCCTGCGTTCACTCCGAAAAACGACTGTACAGTGCCACCGCCACATGTGTGTCACCGCATTTATTGATCATTCCCTTCCTTTTCTTTTTCGCTTCTCTCTCTGTCATCTTTCCTCTACCCTTTCCCTTTCCCCATGCGTAGGGCAGCCAACTGGACTGGTTGGTTGGTTCCTCAGTACTTTGGCTCAACCCACTGCGGGGGATAGGCCATGAAGCGGACGGTGCTTTGCTTGGGAAACTAATTCACTTAGTGAAGGAAAAAGCTGAAATGAAATGTTTAGCCTTGACATATAAACTCGCAAGATTTAAAGAAGAGAAAAAAAGAAAGAAAAAAAAACGCCTATATGGAAACAACAACAAGAACAATAAAAAATATATATACAGTTGCATATAAGACAACTGAGGCTACACTCAACATTCAATTCTTTTGGATTCTCGTAAAAAATTAGAGACAGCGTTGAAAACGCTCCTTTGGCTAAAACCAAATATGGTTGCCCCAAATGAAAGAATCACCGTAAGTGACAAATTCAAGCCCAATTTCCGCAGGGGTTCTTCTAGTAGTCTTTTTCTTTGTGTTTTAAATCTTCGGCACGTCAAAAAGAAGTGCTCCAGAGATTCCCTCTCATTACAGTGGAGGCATAACGGTGACTGAGCCAGACCCGACCTGTGAAGGTAAAAGTTCAGTGGTGGGACTCGACAGCGTAGCCTTGTAATTAGTATTTCTTCCTTCCTAGATGAACACCATCTGCTCTTCCAAGGAAACTTTAGCTGTGGGAAATCTGATGAAAACAAAGGAGATTTATCGAAGTTATTGGCCGTGGTACGCTTTTCAAATCTCGCTGCTGTGACATACGCTGACTGGACTGGTGTCTAGTTAACCGACCCTGCCTTCTCTGTTTTGTCTTCTTCCTTCCTTCCATGGTTCATAGGTATAACAGCGCAGAAAAGTAGCAAGAAAACTGTAAAGACACGGGACTGTCCCGTGTCTTCGGAGTTTTCTTCTTACGTGTTCGTGCTGTTTTAGCTATGAAATTTTACGGCAACCATAAACGCTCCAGTGAAATGAATAAATAATTTGTAAAGTGCATTTTTGCTTCATCAGCACAAGGTTATATCGTGCCTTCCATCTCCAAGCTACCTTCCACAGAAAAATCACATAAGATAGGTACTCGTACTGCGAAATAAAACTGAATGGCCGTTTCTGACTGAAAAAAGATTGCAAGTCAAATAAATGGACCTGCATTGCATAATTCTTAAGTGATTCACGTAAACGATTAGATATACTTGATTCCAAAACGAAACTAGGCGAACGTTAGAGTTTGTACCAGTGAGCGCTACAGCAACAGTGAAAGTGATAAGCAAAACCCGCCGTGGTGGTCAAGTTGTTATGGTGCTCGACTGCTGGCCCGTAGGCCGCGGGATCGAGTGCCGGCCGCGGCGGCCGCATTTTCAACGGGGGCGGAAAGGCCTGAGCCCCGTGTACTTAGATTGAGGTGCACGTTAAAGAACCCCAGGTGGTCGAAATTTCCGGAGCCCTCCATTACGGCGTCTCTCATAATCATATCTTGGTATTGGGACGTTAAACCGCAGCAATTATTACTGAGCATGGGGAGTGCAAGTTGCACATGGTCGACGATAATCTAAGCTTTCAAAAGCTTGGCAACGACGTTTCTTACACTTGCGCTTGCCCTTGTTCCGGCTCTGCTGCGGAATTTCGTACATTTAAAGGCCCCCTGAACCACCACTCGTGCTTCGTGAAAAAAAAAAAAAGAACAGAAAAAAACAAACAGATACAGCTGGAAGCAGACGCTACTGTGAACAGCTCAGCCAAACCTTGCAGGCGCAGCGTGACAAGGAGAGTTACAATCCGAGGGCGAAGTTGCCACTTTCACAAGCAAACTTCTCTTCATACAGACGTCCGTCCGGACTATCTTCGGAGGGCCGGCGCCAGCTCTATTTCACCTTAGAGCAGATTGCAGTTTTTGGCCTATAGATGACATAAACCAAGAACGGCGCCTGTATCAGATGCACTTCTTGCTACGGGGTGCGCCGCAATCTATGCAAAAATTGCACAGTAGCAACACTAGCGCGCACGGGAATCACGCCAGGGGAGTCATCGCGTTTCATGGCGCGCGCTCCAGTTCATGACGCAGCTTCTTGCACCTTTTGCGTCCGTCATTTGAGAAAGGACACCACGTGACATTTCAGTGATTGCGAAGTCACTGCGGCGTGATAGGCAACGAACATGCCGATGCTGCTGCTCGGTCAGCTCTGCAAGCCGACAAAAAAGAGGCTATACCCATTTCAAGGTCCGATGCTGCCAAGCTTCGAACGATCGCACAAGACATTACGCTCTCCCCATTGAATGCAGCAAGCAGCCAAAATTATCGGCAACACCACCTGAACGCATTGCTGCGCTTTCAAATGCCAAGTGGATTCCACCGAAGAGAGGCCACTCTGCCATGCCGAATATATAGCTAAAAGTGGCTTTCACAAGGTGATTTTCTTTTCGTATAGGAAAGGCCGACAACACTCTCTGCGATGTCTGCGGTATCGAAGAGACTTTGCAGCACATCTTCTGCGACTGTCCTCGCGACGCTGTGCAGAAACGATCGGTCGCAGTCGCTCTCACTCGCCTTGACCGCAGATCAATGTCGCTAGGAACTATCCTCGAATGTCATCCTGAAAAGTCATCGAGAATTAGGGCAACGAAGGCAGTGCTAAGCATTTTACAGAGCCCCTAAACAGCCTCTGAAAATAAGAAAAAAAAAAAAACGCGCGCGTTATTATCTCCTTGCGTTTCTCGTCTCTTCGGCGCACTTCGTGACAACTGAAGGGTGATTCAAGTGACGTAATTAAGGTACAAACTGCCGATTGGTCAATATACGAGGAATGTCACTTGCCTTCTACCCTGCTGTGCGATGCAGTCGCCCACTCGTACTTCCTTGTCTGGCATTACTATCGTGCGCGACCAACTGATATCACTTCGTATAACAGCGTGTAGGCGACAATCCCGATAGGCTCCACGCTTAGTGCTGACATTGTACACGTGCTTTATGAAGAAATAAGTGGCGAGGAGGTGATATCGCCTGTAGGAAGGGTAGGGAAGGCGCGAAAGAAACCACTCTCTCGTCTTTGAACGCAGGGCAGCTTAAGGGCCCTTTAAAGGCAACAGACTTTCACGAGCGGCTGTATACACTGATAGCGATGCCGTATACTGCACAAGACTGCCGGATTGGGACGTTTTGTGTCTGTGCTCTCTCTCTCTCTCTACTCTTCCCACATTCAATCCCCCCCATCCCTTTCCCCTGTGCAGGGTAGCATATCGGTGATTATAAACTGGCTAACGTCCCGGCCTCTCCTCCCTCTCCTGTTGTCCTTCCTGAATACGTTCATTGCCTCAGCCGACAGTTTCCAATAGGAGCTGAAGTGACTGCATCCGAGTTCTCTGAACTCCCTATTTTTGTTAAGCAACAGCAGAGCGCCAGTTTAAACGGAACGCCTCACCGAACGACTGTTGTCACGTTCCACCAGGGACAAACGCAGGGACCACTTCCGAACAGGCGAACCACGGTCGTGCATGAAAACGCGTCGCTCACGGTCCTCCCATTACGAATGTCCCAGCTTTATGTTTCCCCACACAAATAGTGCCGTTGTCACGGAATTTTGGGCATCGCTTATACGCAGCCCTCGAATGAGTTATGTACGAAGAGTACTCCTCACACAACCTGCAGTGGCAGCCTTTCAATGTCCACCGCTCGTGCGTCGCGAATGCGCGGCACCGACAGTGCGAGTGCGGACCTTTTCTCGAAACGACTCCGATTCGCACGTACATGCCTAAACGGCTTCTGACAGCTCTCCCTCCCTTCCCAGCGTTGACCGATAACGAGGCATTGTCGTTCGCGATGAATGACCGGACGTCGGAACGTCGTGCAAACTGCTTCACTGCAGCGCTCTTCAGCACTGCCTTTTTCTTTCTTTCTTTCTTTCTTTCTTTCTTTCTTTCTTTCTTTCTTTCTTTCTTTCTTTCTTTCTTTCTTTCTTTCTTTCTTTCTTTCTTTCTTTCTTTCTTTCTTTCTTTCTTTCTTTCTTTCTTTCTTTCTTTCTTTCTTTCTTAATGGCAACGAACGAGGGATCGCGCGAACGGAAGGGAAAGATACAGTGGTTGGGCACACCAGGCTGAAACGTCATGCAGAACTTCGGTTTACTCCCCTATTGCGTTCACTTCCCGCCTTCTTTTTCTCGCCCAAGGGAGCCCTGTGTTTGCGCAAGCAGCATCAGCGCATTTTTTTTTGTCCGCTGTACACGGCACTGAATTAATTGTGCGATTAAAAAAAAATCAAAGTTTCGCCGCAGGGGCGCAGCAATGAAAGTGATAGCCAGAAATTGTAATGTCAGACGAAGTAAGGCTAGCAGCTAACTCTTTTCGATCCGATCTCGCGCAACTCTACAATTTATGTCTGACCTTTACTGACTTAAAAGGGCACTATAAAGTGAAACAATAAATTATTTGAGATTGATTAATCACACTCGGAATTCACTCTCGCGTCGTTTATTTCACCACCACAGGTTTATTAATACATAAAAAAATCAATGTGAAATGTTACATTTTTAATTTCCTGCCAAACCTCCGATGATGACGTCAAGGATTTCAATGTGGTTTTCTTGTATTTTGGCCACATTGGCCTAATTCTGAAACTTCGTATGTTAAGTGTCTGGCTCCCTCAGTTTACGGTGTACTTCACTTTTGCCGAATAGAAACTATGACTTCACGGAGACTCGTGTGGAAACTTCAACGTAGTGTCACCACCCGCATTTTCTTTTTGCGCGTTGTATCGCTTGCCAAGCGTCTTCTCGCAGCAAGCGTGGTGTTTTTGGTGAAAGAGTAATTTACTAATGCGCGAAAAATGAGTTTTCTCTTCAGTGTCCCTTTAACGTCGTAAAGGCCAATGTACAGCTGAGCTGAGGGGAAGCCTCAGCGATAAGATGCAGAGCGACGCAAAGCTAGGCGAACGTGGGTGTGATTTAGCACTGAAGCAACCTCCTCTCCGCTTGACCACCTGCACGTCTCCAACCTCCAACTCGTTGTACCATACAAGGCCATGTCACGGTTTACCCTACTACCCGCGCCGCTGCCCGTCATCTCCGCTCACCACATCCTCTTCTCCACTTGACCACCTGCATGTCTCCAGCCTCCAACTCGCGTCCCTCATTCACTCGCCTCTGCTTTACAATGCTGTCCTTTCCCTCCGCCTCACTTCCTTTTCCCACCCCTTCTTATACTATATACTATACGTGGCTATTCTATGCTTTGCCCTCTCCTCTCCTTCTTTCCATCCTGCTCACGCTGACATCACTGCACCTACACTTCCCTCTCCTACCCCTCGCTATACTGTACAGTACATGGCTACGCTATTATGCCTCTGCCCTCACCCTCGGATCACTCCTCCTCGTCCTTACTTCTCTTTCCCACCCCCTTGCTATACTATGCTATACATGGCTATGCTATGTACACGTGGCCTTTTTTTTTCCTTTTCTTTTTCGCAAAAAGAGCCAAATGCAGAAACGGAAAAGTGCTAAATTTCACGGGAGCGTAAAGCGTGCCTAAGTATCTTTAACTTCTAAAACAGTTGGAATCAGAGTGGGGTCATTCCTGATTGTAACGTGAACTGAAAAAGGCAGTTTCTAATAAAAAATGAGCCAAATGCTGCATCTGTGTCAATCAAACTGAGCCACGTTCATTAAACCAGCGCTGCGCCAACAATCGGGACCAAAACAACCAACATGGTCTCATCCAATCTGTTTCATATGTGTCCTCGCTGCTTTGCTATTGTGTTTACGTCGCACAATTACTTTTTCTACGGCCAGTTCGCACTTACTGAATGACATGATGATGTAAGGCAAAACTCTAATGTAAAGAGTAAGAGGCCGACTTTCCTACTTCTTTTTGCCTCTTAGTGTTTCTTTTCGAGTTTATCGCTACAGTATCATGTCCTTCTTTCGCTCCAAGACGGCATATTTGAAATCAAATACACATGAAATGAAGATATTGGGCACCCATCTATTATGCCGAGCCGAAACGGCTCGGCATAAAACGAGCTTCGAAGAAGAAGAGCTGGAGCACTTTTCAAGGCCTTCAATAGATGCCAAGAACAGGAAAACGCTGCCGACCATCCAGAATAGTGCGCGTTTTGCAAGGAAGGACCACTCGCTTTTTAAGTTTAGTCATCGTCATTACGCGCATGCGACGGAGGACGGCACCTACGGAAGCTCAAGGGTGATGTTCAATTTATCGCAAAATATTGCTATACCGTACATTCGAATCATTTTAGACTTCTTTTACGAGCTTAATCAAGCCCAAATGAAATGTTCCAATCTATAAGAGCCAAATACAATTTTTACTCCTGAATACCTACGATAGTGGGCTATATAGATTTTAGCCGCAATATAGATTTGAGGTATTTAGGGGACAGGAGCACACTGGCCAAAAATTGTTGGAGCAGGCCGGACCATATTGGCAGTAGCAAAAAAGTTCGTTTTTCTCAGTTTTAGTTAAAGTGCATTTGGCTCTTTTAGAAAAAAGAAAACAAAACAAAGAAAACGCCACATATGTGGGACGATATGCTTCACTCTCTTCCCGTCTCCTCCTCACAACCCTTTTCGAGGTTGCTCACGATACAGTGCCCATTTGAGCAGCTCGGCTTTAACAACTCCGCGGTAAAACGCTGGTGCAAGGGAATACGGCCGCTTCAGGCAGAGAAGTGGTTTCGTGCGGTTGTCGCAACGCGGAGCGGCAAGAGCACAGCACGTAGAAGGGTACACAAGCCGTTTGGCGATGTCTGCCGAGATAGCGCGGCGCGCCAGCTTCGCGACTGCGCCCTTGTGATCAAATTTCGCACTTGTTGCTCGAGCGACGCAATATATTACAGTAAAACCTCGGTCATACGATCACGGCTCGTACAAATTTCGGGGTGATATGAATTTTTCTGTGGTCCCGGCCAAGGCCCATTAGCCTGCAGTGTACAGTAAAACCTCGGTGATACGACCACGGCTTGTACGAATTTCGGGGTGATACGAATTTTTCTGTGGTCCCGGCCAGGGCCCATTAGCCTGCATTGTATTCGAGTACGGTTGTTGCGAACCGATTTTCACCCGGTGATGTTTGATACGAACGTACGCTAGAGCACAGGTACGAACAGGGGCTGCCCGCGCTGTCGCGAAAGACGCGGCAGTCGCGGCGGGTGCGGGCATGCGCGCTGCGCGACCGTCAACGGTGCGTCGTTGCCTCAGAGATTGTGCGCGCGAATCTTGGAGGCCTTTATGCGCGTTCGCGTTTAGATTACAGATTCCATTGACGCCGCGTTTGTTTTCTTTTTTTTTCCACCGCGTTGACGCGTTCTGCCGTGCTCGAGGCAGCAGAGTCCTCGTACTGTGTTAACACGTACCTGTCACGTCGATGCAAGCCATGTCCTCGCAATCAGACGTTCTATGAAACAAGACTGAAACTTAGGCTGCGGGTTCATCATGAAGTCCCATGAAAGGTGCACGAAGACCCCAAGAGACGAAGCGGACGGTCTTGGCGAAGGAGCTAGGCCTCGCAACATACGCGCACACATGCCAACTCTCCGATTTGCACGGGAGACTTCCGGATTTTGAGCAAACCTCCCGATTGTGCGAGCACGGCTGTAAATCTCTCGAAAAGCACACCGAACACCACCGCGATAAGAAGGTAACAGCAACAAAGGACAGCGATCCTAAAATTTTCTGGCCTTCATCTATCGCGTGCAAAGCGCTTCTTAAGGTCACTTTCGCCGCAGTACTTTTGTGTCATGCAGAAAAGCGTAGTAACATTAGGAAGGGACTACTACCGGTCACGGGGCACAACACATGGGGTTCATTAATTACACACGCGCGCATGCACCGTACATTTACGAGTACAAGTATGATCGTTGACGTCGAAAAACTTTACTGGCCATCATTCAGGGCTGTTTATGACGTCGCTGCGGCCCTGAGAAACACTGAATCAAAACGTATGCCAACTTTCTTTTGTCGCATACTAATTTTCCATGTTTTCTGGTGATACGAATTTCGGATGATACGAATATTTTTGATAACACCGCGAGCTTCGTATCACCGAGGTTTTATTTTATCTTGAAACCGAGAGAAGGAGCCAAATGCGCAATACGAGGTGAGTTCGGAAGGCGGAAAGAAAATCTGGTGACGAGTCATACACAGCTTTGAAGTTATCAAAAGCATGTCGAGGATACTCAAATCTGTCTGAAGGAAATTGGAAGCAACGACTGAGAGCTGCCCAGCTTGTATGTGCATGACGCTTCAGCCTGGAATTCATCGGACCTTGATCGTTAACATTAACAACGATAACGTCGAAGACGCACAAATGTCAGCAAGAAGACATTGGACTGAGGAAGGTGCTCCTACAAGGTTTGTCCTCTCGTTTCAGTTCGATCACACGTTAATGCTACGAAGCCGTAGGTGTTTTCTCTCAAAAATCACGTAAAGGCGTCGGTGCAAAAGATTGATCTTGCATGGCGTCGTCTATATGAGGTCTATATGAATGGGATAGAGCACGGCGTCAGTTTGGGCATTTGGCTCTTTTGGAAACGTAAAGGCGTCGGTGCAAAAAATGGATCTTCCATGACGTTGTCTATATGAGGTCTATATAAATGGGATGAGCACGGCGTCAGTTTGAAAACTACTCCACCTGGATTTTGTATTTAAGCGACGACGTCCTTCAGCGAGTCCATTTTCGTCGTAGGCAAGGCGTTCGGATGTAGCGGCGTAGAATGGAAGCGTTTTTTTTTTCACCCGCCCAGCGCATTTGCCAGGGTTCTCTGACAGCGCCGCAAGTGCTTCCTGATCTTGCGAGCCCTTTTAGCTCATTTCCCTGAGGGGCGAACACGCTCTCGTCGGCGAATCTTCGTAGTTCCCGCTTTTCTTGTCCCGCGTTCATCGCTGGCTCTCCAGTTTGCTTCGCTCCCAACGGTTGCTCCGTACGGGGAGTGCGAAGGGCTCTCTCTAATGCCGCCATTTGTTTATGACTCGCGGACCGATGTTCGGGGTTCGATCTTCTTTGTCCGACTCCCATGGCTGCTGCGTGCGAAGGCGGCCGTTGCTCGGGGAGAAGAGGATGCTCGAGCAAGTGTGCCCTTTCCTCGCCCACAGAGCGCCGTCCTTAAAGAACAATGCTACTCTGTCGTCCGTGCCCGCTGCTTTCGCTGAACGTAGCCCGTAATTTGTCTCATGGATCCATCCATGTGTCTTGCGCTTGCCTGTTATGTGACTTGATTGCTTCCCCTGGGTCATTTGTTTTGAGAATTGGAAGAACTGCGACCAGTGTTTGAGGGCTCAATTGATGGCAGGAGTATGCTGATTTCTCGTACTATTTAGCGTCATTTCTTTCTTCCCTGTAGATGCTAAGTACAACATAAAAATTGAAACAGAAACATCATGGTCAAAGGGAGACTTAAGAAAAAACGGATTTTTCTTGTATTAGTAAATTAATCTTTCACTGTACCAAAATCACCACGCTTTCCGCGAGTAGACGCTTGGTAAGTGAGAAAACGCGCAAAAGGGAAACGCCGGTGGCGACGCCAACTTGAAGTTTCCGCGCCACTCTTCATGACGTCATAGATTTTGATGGCATCTTCTAGGACCTAATTCTTCCCTAATCGATAAAAATAAATACATTGTCCACTGAGGAGCCAGACACTTAACATACCATATTTCAGGAAATTTCGTTGGGCCTATGTCGCTAAAATATGAAAATTGCACTTGGAAATCTGTGACGCCACGCACGGAGATGTCGGCACGAAATTAAAAATGAGACTTTGAGCTTGATCTTCTCCTCTATTAATGAAGCTATGATGGCGAAATTAACGACATTGCAGGTTTCAGAGTAAAATCTAGACTGATTCATTGCTTCACTTTATTGTCCCTTTAACGGGAGTATACACAAATACGCAGCGCAACCAAACTTGTCTATTATATTTTCCCGTTGGGGCCCTGTCTGAACTTCGCCTTTCTGTCTCGTATTTAGCGAAGCTATTAAGCGCGATAAGAAACCTAAATAAACTTTGTGACGAGTGTTTTGGACAAGAAGCCATGAAGTATTGTATTTTGAAATCTGTTAATTATCAAGTTGCAGCTCGAATCCCCGTGGTCTTCAATCGCACACTGACACGAGATGACGTGCATATAAGGCGGTGCAATGTTGCTTAGTGCAATTTGTCCTTGTAATTTATTCTCGGGACTAAAATCATATGAAAATAGTTAAAGAACACGCCTTGAATAAATACCTATACTGCAGCTAGCGTGTATGCCAGGTAATTGTTTATATATCTTGTAAAAACTCGCGTTCATTCCACCTAGTCCCAGTGCCTACCCAAGTCTCAAGGTGCCCACAACCTTTTGTGCTTTACTAACAGGGATACAAAATGGTCGAATACTTTATGTTGCGTCGTCGAACTGCTGCACAGAAGACGAACCTGGTTCGAAATTTGCAGATTCTTTTACATAGTAAGAAAACAACTTTTTGTAGCATAAAAATATCCCTTCGTTTTCAGTCTATATCCTCGTGACATTGGTATTGAGTTTTACTTAAGCTCTTGCGCTAAGACGAACACAATGCCCCATGCCTGTGGCTCGTTTCGTCGGGAATTTACCAAGTGTTAAGCGTTCTTCACCAGCTCTCGGAACAGGCCCGAGCTATAAACCTGTGTCCATAAGTTCGAGCTCTTTCTTCTCACCCAGTTATCAGACAGCTTTAGTTGGGCGTCCGCAACAGCTCCGCGGACGCAGGCTGCCATTCATGGCAGCCTGTATCCGCGAAGCTCCTGCGGACGCCCAACTAAAACTATCCAATGTCGTATTTAAATGTACCACGTGTTATTATTTCTTGTGTTATCAATGAACACATGTCTGCGCGTAATAATTGCGCATTTTTCATTAAGTCATTTTTTAAAATAATAATCTTTTGTTCTATTGCAGTCACCTTCAACTTATGCTTTAAAATTATTCCCGCTCTTTAATGGGAAAAGCTTCTCTTTGTTTGCCTAAATGTTTTTTTAAAATCATTTGCATTCTTTCTCACGACTTCTTTCTCATAACCTACATGAACTTCAAGTTGAAATGCATCTGTTGACGTGGCGCACTCATGAGCCTATGGGTGACATTTTCGTATGCAGAAATGGTGTGTACGTTCTTTTTGAACGTCTTACATGGGTATATCGTCATTTTGCGCCCGAAAGAGCACTGACACCAAATGACACACTTCCGAATCCGAGTTGTCTTGAACTTTTTTCGCCGCAGTAGTGTCCTTGCATGTCACCAAGGAGCAAGAAAAGGCCCATAAAATTAACGATCGTATGTGGGCGAGAGCTTCGACTTCTGGCGCTGCATCTGCTTACGTGAACCTATGAACGTAGCGGACGCTACAGAGAGTCGTCATGTTTGCGTACGCAAACACCCACGTACGTGCAACTAAAGCTACGCGAACCACAGAAGTAACGTAAGAAGCATGCACAGTGACACCGCTCTATCCTTGCGTCCGTAATGCGTTTACGTTTGGTTGTAAGTGCTTTTTCTGAAGTGTCCGTTACGCCATGTACATTCAACTTGACTTTTACGTTCAGCTCGCAACAATAGCTCAGCCCGACATTTGCCTCAGCGCTCGCTCGCAAGCCTGACGTGAGAAATGGCCGGGATGACATCGAAAAAGACGACGGTGCTGGCGAGATCGCAATGAATAACTTAAGGTCGCAAACACGTCATCCTGTCTGCAAGCAGCCTCCTTACACCCTCTCTCCTTTTCTGGCGATGTTGTAGCCGACCATTTACCGTTCGCGCGTGCATTGGATCAGCGTGGACGAGGGCTCGTGACCCGGCAAAATTCCAGACGAGAGGCCAGATTTAGAAATATGCCTGACGTGTCGAAAAGTTTGCGCAACAAACATATGGCCACACGCAAGCACCGTTTGGCGAGCACGTATGTTTTCGATGTTGCTTAAGTATCGCTATGGCGTTTCATTTATAGCTTCCTGAATCGGTAAACGGGCATGACAGGAGTTCCATTGCTTATTGACGAAATAGAATGACGGCAGGAGGAAGGGTCCACAGAAAATGAGAAATTATTTGCTCGTATTGCCTGGCCCTGTCGAGTTTTCTGCGCTTATGTTTCTTCCGTCAGGAAACCTGGCCCTTCATAAATAAAAATGAACTTTATTTTTTGCCAGGTTGTCCCTGCGTTTGATAACGTCAACGCAAAATGAAGGTGACAGACTTGTTCAAGTGAATTGAACAGCACACGTGACCTGCTATAACGTCCATTAAATATCATGGTTGGCGCCGGGTATATTAAGCAGGCATTCGGCTTCGTAAAAACCCGATCTAAAAAATGCAACCGCTGATATTTCCCTTTTTGTCGAAGTATCAGAAACTTTTTCGACGACTCTGTAATGCAAATTACAAATAAATTGCCAGCTTGTTAGGTACTTCGCCTATTTCTGCGATAGTCGTTTGCAGTGGTCCGACCCACGTGTGGAAGACCATCTTCCGGCCTATGCGGACAGCCGCTCTCCCTTTGCCCCCCTCACTTCCCATTCAGAGCGCATATTTTGTGCATTGCCAATCGATTTTCCCTTACCTGATAAGAAAACATACCGAGCGTGGCAATCCATTTTCAAGTCTACGTAAGCCTCTTCGGTCGTCTTTTACTCAGTTTTATTTTATCCTCCGCTTTCCTCCGATCCCGGATATTCACTCTCGTCCTTACATGCTCTTACTTCTCAATGCGCTGTTCGTCAGCTCTCTTGTTGACCACTTGCCTCGTTTGCGTGTCGTTTCCCGGACTGATCCGATTTCGGCGGCCGCTGCTCACGCTAATGGCCTCCTATTTGGTCAGCTTTCGTGGCCGGCTTTCTTGTTCTCCAGCTCACCTCTTCAGCTTTTCGCGCTTTCAAACGGCTCTGCTCGATGGAGTAAATATAAGAAAAAAAAAGCTTTTCTTTGCCGGCACTCAACTCGCCTTTTAGCAGCACTCGCGCACCCACAACGTACTGCACTCGATTTTTTCGAGGGATATAACGCGGGTCTTATGTCAAGCTTATTTTGTTTTTCATAGGTAGCTTTTCCATATGCGATCAAATTTCTCTTTCAGTCTTGCCACCAGCTTCACGTATGAGCTGCCTGCAAGTGGGCGGTCTCTCCTTTTGATTGTTGTTGAATGTCACGAAAACCATCGGCATGCTTAAGACTGCATGCTTAAGTGCTGGCTTTGTGTTTATGGTGAGCGTCTGTTGTACGTTGGAGGCAAACTTTTCCCACTCAGCCTGACTCCCTTTTTAACCGTCCTGAGACTCGAGCAGAAGCAGTGACCACCATTTGAGCCAGTGCAAGTGTCGCAGGTTACGTGCCTGGTGATTCTCTCATATGTTTGCACAATGAATTTTCAAAAATCCTCCCTGGTGGCTTAGCAGACTGTGGTGTTTCGCTGCTATGCTCGAGATGCCGGGTTCGACTCTCGGCCACGGCGGCCGCATATTGATGGGGGCGCAGTAATGTTATGTTAGGTGCATGCTACAGCACACCAGGTCAATCCGCAGCCCTCCACTACCGCGTGCCTCATAATCACATCGTGCACCGCCAGAAACTATCATTCCGAGCGGTAGTTTCAAAAGCAGTGTCATTCCGAGCAGTTTCTGCGCATGGCAGAAAAAGCCGTTTTTCTTTGAGATTATACCGCACAGTCCAATCCGACTATATCGAACTTAGTTATATTGAATTATTCTTTACATGGAACTATTTTCAATCACGACAATACGTGAACTTCAATGCATTGGCAAATTACGGGTACATCGAACAAAAACAGCCGGAACACTCGATATATCGAACATCGGGCAGCGGCAAACGCCTCAAGAAGTTGGCTTTCCCTGAAAAACTTTAGGCTTTCCCTCGCAGAAGGGGCCTTTGCCGCATGCATTTGGGAGACCGAGCGGTGTGAAGAGGAGGGAGTAAAAAATACCGCTTGCCGTGCTTCTCTCCATATTTCTCGTCGCATCTCCGCTAGCTTTGTTCACGCGATGGATGCCGCAAAACAGAACCCACCGCTGTTCTCCGCAGACGCCCGACGGGTACGTATAGATGCGCATCTTAGAGCGTTATTTGCGCCGATACCGTATTTTCTTGCGTATATCCTCCCCCCCCCCCCCTGCATATGACCCCGCATCCCAACTACAAACCGCGGAAAAATACAAAATTAAAAACGAAAACAATGAGCGTATTGTTGTGAAGGCGTGTTTATCGTAGAAAAGTGCCGCGAAGCCAACTTGCACACCGACATTCGTGTCGAAAATACAACGTTTTCGTTAAAGGTATCGAATCATCCAATATATCGAACTAATGCTGCTTTTCCTTTTTTTTTGTGAGTTCGATGTATGCGGGTTCAACTGTATCACGATTTTTTGCTCACAACCAAAGACGCCGACACCGACTCCGGCATCGACGCTGGCACCGGAATTTCTGTGACATGGGCCACCTTTAACGCTATCACATTGACATGGGGGAGTGTTCTGCAACCTATAAAGCAACCTTTCGAAGCTTCGCACCAGAACTGACACGTGTTAATTATGAGCAAATGATCTCAAGCCTCATAAAAAACCATGGTCGCGTTTTAATAACTGGATGTCGTGCTATATTGCAGTGGCTGCCTTGTGATTGCTACCTTTGCGAAACCATGTTGCTGTTTACGCTGCCCAACGAAGGGTAGCCAACCGGACGTCCGTCTATGTAACTTACCTCCCTTTACTATAACGCTTGCGTACCGTGCCTATAAAATAACACAGAGCCGGAAACTAAAGTGGCCACCACGGCTCGCCGTGCAGCTTTGGGGTGTGAAATTTCCTTAAGGTCATTTGCGCTCATCCCATGTTTTACGTCTTGGTGGGAAGCTTTGTACCATCTGGTGACAAAACACTGAAAAGGCCCTCCCTGCAGAGATGTCTTTGTTACGATACTGAGAAATTCGAAATATCGCTGTACAGTTCGACTGCATCTTCTATCACGATTAGCGCTCAGGATTTTAATCGTGCCGCGGCGTAATCGGGAGCGGTCGAGTGTGCAAGAACATAAGCGTGCACGCGTTGTTTCCGATTGGCTGTTTTGGCGGGTGTTTTTCTTTCACCGGCAAATCCACGCTCTTCGCAGCTCTGTCCACTTTTATTTTTCTTTGCCTCGTTCTTTTTCTGTCGCAACGACGCGCAAGCAACCACTGGCGGGCTGGAGCAGTCTTTCCCTCAGCAGTACGCTAATGTTTTCTATGCGCCTGTGCGAGCCAGCGTGCTTGCCCACTTTTGCTTTGGCGATATGTTTCGCAGATTTTTCGTGTTGTCAGCCAAGCGCTACTGTGGCCCCTTCCCGCTGTTTGTTTTCTCCATGGCGCGGCGTCCTTTCCTCGAAAATAATTAGATTGCGACGGCATCGCTGTTTCAGAGCCACAGTGCGCTGTGCCGCTCAAGAGACGGCCACGCGCGCGGCAGAAGTAATTACTCGCGCAAACATGGATCCCGTTTACCTGGTCAATTCTCTCTTCGCATTTGCTGCCTACCTTCTCGCCGTCCGTGTGTTCTTTCTCTTCCACATTTTGCGAGAGTGCTTACACAACGAAAACGGCCCGAAATAATTTTGCTCCCACCTGGCGCGTCTCGCCATGTTTCGTTCCCCTTCCGCTTCGCTACCGGCTGCTTGCAAAGTCGCCGAGGCCTTATATCTTGCTTGTTTGTATAGAGGCGCCCATAGTCGTGAAGTTTCACTGGCCTACGAAGCGAATGCTTTCTTTAACGGTCTTTCATTTCTCAATACTTTACGGCTTAAATTCAGGGGTGCTTTTCCCTGCTCGTTTTCCGTGCCAGTGTTTATGGCTTTCCCTAGCTTTCTGAATAACACCACATTCTCCTACTTTATGTTCTTTTTTCTTTAATTTGCATAAAATGCATGTGTGTAAATGTATTTACATTTACTTACATAAACTGTATGCATGTATATATGTATCTATGTAAAATGCATGCATGTGTAAGGGCACAGTTAAGTAAGCAAAGCTACTTGTGATATTAGAGCAGGGACCATAAACATGCAGCCCGCGGACCTTTTGCTAGCGGCCCGGCCTGCGCATGACTGTCTTCGTCCCATCCTATTTTTTTCTTTTTTTAATACGTATGTTTATGTGCTACAAAGGCATCTCTGGCCTCAAACATTGTTCTCCAGAGGCACCCCATATGGTCACCATGTGTTGAAACATAACCGTGAAACAAAAACTATTTCAGAATCGACGTCGAGAGTTTAAACAGTCTAGAGATTGGTATTGATTCTAATCCTTAAGCCAAACCCCCTTCAAAAATGACCCATATGTTAGATAGCTGCCTTTCAAGTGGCAACGTTAGCTGACATATTGTACAAACTAAAGCCCCGCTTTTACGATCTTCACTGTCCCGGCCCTAGCGGGACTAAATTTCGTGAATGCGGCCCACTAGCCGAGGTGAATTTGAGACCCCTGTATTAGAGAGAAAGCACGACAACGCCATGTCTCCCAAGGTCATTCATCGCGTCGCCATGACCTTGAGCCGCCGGAGCGCGAGTGTAGCAGGCGTGACGTCACGCCAAGTGATCCACTGTGGAGAGGCGTCGCAATTGCGCTCGCTCGAAGCCTCGTCGCTGCGGTACCAATAGTTGTGGCATTGCAGTTTTGAACGAGAGTACAGCGAAGGCTAGCAGGGTTAGACGCATTCGATTATCGAAACGCGACCCTCCCTTGTTTCGCTGTTTCCTTCGCTACGCTTTGTTCATCGGCTCGCCTCTCCACCTCTCCGACCACTCCTTTTCGACGACAAATAGCAAGGAGCGCACGCACCTGCTGGAAGCCAAACATGTTCGCCCACTCGACAGCGTCCATAGAGTTAATATACTAACTCTAGAGGAAAAGCTCCCCATAGGGTCCATGCATTGAAACATATAACCGCATGGGTTCCGCCATGATGGAACAAAATGAACGTTGCCAGACCCTGAAACGCTCGCTATATTTTACGGTAGTAGCCAGTTTTAATCTACCAACCTAAGCCAGCTACGCGCTGTTCAGGGAACATCAGCTGTGTTTAGATGCGCGAAGCCGCGTGTTAGTGTAGCGTTGTCTGTGCAGCTGGCCCGAATGATACAGTTAACATTTCCACCTGTTTGTGCATGGTTTTTACTAGGCACGCACTACCAATAATGCATAACGAATAAAGTTTCTCCGTTCGCTGGCACAAGGGTCACTCGACAGATTCGCAGCTCGAAGCAAAGTGCGTAGGCCGTGGTCGCGCGGTGCTACGACTTGCAATGACGAGACACCTGTATCCACGTTTTCAGCTCATTGCTGCCGTACTTCAGCGCTGAGTGGCATAAAGCAGAACAATGTCGATTGCAGCATGCAGCGGCGAATGTGAGTGAGACGTCACCCGAAAGCTTCAATCAAAACGATATATGTTATAGTTCACTATAATTAAAACTAAAGATACATAACACACGAAATTTTATCGCCGTTAAAAAGACTAAAAAAACATGGCTGATCCCTCCGTCATAGGAATCGGTATAACACGAAAGTGAAACGTGTCTTCAAAAAAGTAGTGCTTATTGTGTAGTGATATATGAGAGCTTGTACAATGTCTATTTGGCAGCTATAGCACTGTTTGACGTGGATGCACCCATGTTGACAGCATGTCTCTATCGCGACGACTAACGCCCATGATCATGATTAAACTGTTGTGGTAGCTGACGGTGTGAACATCTATTTGGACACAGCGAATCGTGAATCCCGCGTAAGGATGATATCAACAAGCTCATAATCAACACTGGTACCCGGTATGCACTTCTTCAAAGCGTCGTCAATTAAGGAGAGAAACGGCACGGTGTGCGCTTTCTAGTAATGGGTAGCCGACGCCTGTGCTCATGCATACATAACACACACTGCGCTTCAGCAACACGGGAGATTGAGGTTCGTAGCCTGAGCCGCAAACGCGTGCGTCCCGCTGGCCTCTACCTCTCAGGCGCGGCTCTCGCTCCACCAAGGCACAACATTCGCCCGTCGAAATCGCGTCCTTTCTGCAACGCATATTGCAGCAGTTTTCTTAGTCGGTGCTCGCGCCATTGAAGCAGTCGGCGGCGGAGAAATCCCGTTGGTGCACGTGGAAGCTGCACTACTCCGATGAGCCGACGCACGCTAACACGAAGCCAAATGCAAAGAACGTAACTGCGTCAAGGGTGCCTCGGCGACGCCAGCGCGGCCAGTCTACCTCTCTGGTACCGAGACGCTTTAACAATGACCTCCGATATCGCGGGCAATCTCGGAGTAAGCGCTAGTAAGTGTCGATCGTGAAGCATTACTTCTTTTCACATCTCACAGACGGCGGCACCGACCCGCTCCGCCCGCCGCGAAAGAGAATGTGCAAAAGATATAGGGCGCGTTGGCGCCGTGTCTTGCATCTCCCGAGTTAGCTTAGTCGGTAGGGCGTCGGGCGCTTGCCGTCGCGGCCGCAACGTGGTGGGTTCGATTCCCAGTGGGGCATCTTTTTCTTGGTTTTTTTTTCTTTCTCACCCGTTGGCGTCCATTTTATCAACGTCATATCCGTGACGGATGTACTTGGTGGACCCCGGCATACTTCCAGTGCTTGTCTCATCTTCTTCTTTGCCGTCCGTCCTGGTTTGCACTGAAGTTTTCAGCTTGAAAGAAAAAAGGCCTGTCACATGAAGTCGAGTGGCACGTGGCAACACAAAACGCGCACAACGGGACACTATGACAGCTACGATATACACGACGTAAACAAAGTTTCAGGGGCGAAGTTTCAGGCCGCGCAAACCGGCGCAATCGGCCGCGAGCGCACTCTGAAGTGTCGGTGTTGATATAGTGGCGCCATCCAGTAAATTAGCCTGCAAACGCTCCTTTCCGCGCACAGTAAATTGCATAAATAGCCGTCGTATTCTTTCGTAAAAGCATTCGAAATAAACACAAAACAATATCCGCGCGTTTCTAATTGTGAGAATGCTTCTTTAGGATTGATATGTGATGGCAAGAGTGACAACGTTCCAAGATGTCAGCGTTCTTGTGGTTAGCGGTCTCGCGGCCTAGATAGATAGATAAACATTTTAATGAAGCTGGAGATGTTTGCCTGGCTGTTCGCCTGACATGCTACTCCATGTGCTGGGTGACGATTATGATATATACAGTGATAACCACATAACACATACAGTCACACAAGTTTACAAAGTTTGGTTCAGGCTCGTGGCCCGCAAGAAATTCAACAGCGCTTTCGTGGCACGTAGCGCACAGGTGCTGCTTTGCCATGGGCCCAGAACATGTCGCAACTCTAAGCACGATCCCCGTTGAAGATGCAAGGCTGCCTTCAGAGACTGTCTCTCTGATGCGTATCGCTTGCATTCACAAAGAACATGATGTAAATCTTCTTGGACGTTGCATTGGACGCACATTGGTGAGTCCGACAGCTTAATCTTGCTCCTGAAGTAGTTGGTGTATGCGACGTTCAGTCGGATGCGGTGCAAGCATGTTTCATCTTGCCTGTTTAGGTCTCGCGGCATATCAAAGTTACACGATGGGTCAATCTTGTAAAGTGGTCCATACTGGTGATTAGCATCTGTCCAGAGGGATCGCTGGAGCCGCCAAGCGTGTGCCGATACGATTGTCGCGGCATCTTTTCTCGAGAAAGGTATCTTGATGATTTCTCTCGAGGCGTCATGTCCAGCTTTGGCAGCGTCATCAGCATGGACGTTGCCTTGTATTCCACAGTGGGCAGGTATCCACTGCAGAGCAATGCGGTGATGGAGGTCACAGGCTTTGTTGCATAGATATTTGATGTCCATGACGAGTTGGTCTTGCGTGCGTGGAGACTTCAGAGACTGCAGCGCCGCTCTTGAGTCGGTGAAGATGACCCAAGACTCAGCTGTCTGATCTACAATGTAATTAAAAGCAGCCCGTAGTGCAGCCAGTTCAGTCGCTGTAGATGAAGTGCGGTGACTAAGAGTGGCAGAGATGGTGACATTGGCAGATGGAATCCAGACACCAATTGCAGACGATGTAGGTGTAACAGAGCCATCAGTGTAAATATGACGGTGAGCCCTGTAATTATTTTCCACGTGCTGTAGGGTGAAATATGTTAGTGCTGGTCCGGGTGTACGTCTCTTGTTCTTGAACCCAGGCACAGAAGTGATTATTGACCACGAAGGAATTTTCCACGATGGCTCTGTAGGCATTGATGCGCTTTGATAATGCAGCGGAAGCAAGCTCCGCACCACAAGACTGCTGTCTGAAGCAAGCGGATGACCCGGCATTCTGGTGGCATAACGCAAGTGAACTCGAAGAAACTCCTGCTGCAGAAGCACTGCAGCTGATAGGCGTCTGCTTTCGGCAAGGGTTCCAATACTTGATGTGTTTTTTGGTAGGCCAAGGCACACTCTCAGGGCTTTCGCTTGAGCTCCAGTCAGCGCTTGTATGTTGGTTTGTGAAATGCCATGTAACGCAGGAAGGCTGTATCTTAGAAGACCTTCACAGAGAGCCGTATACATTCGCAGCAGGGCACTTACGGAGCAGCCCCCGGCGTTGCTTGATAACATGCGGAAGATGCTCGCATATGATGCAACTTTTTCCTTTAGTATTCGAACTTGGGGCGTCCATGTCATTAGCCTGTCGATTGTCACTCCCAGAAACTTATGACTTTGCACATACCGAATGGGAGAATTCGCTACCTTTAACGTATAGCGCGAAACATCACGCCTCGTAAAAGCAACGGCGGCGCATTTTTCTGGTGACATCATTAGACCTCGCCCGAGTAAGAATTTTTCGATTGAATTGAGAGCTTTTTGTAGTCTTGCTCGTAGGACACGTCTGTTGCGACCACTGCTCCATATACAAATGTCATCTGCATAGAGAGAGATGTCGACCGATGCAGGGATACACTTCTCCAGTCCAATGAGAGAGATGTTGAATAAGGTTGGACTTAGAACACCGCCCTGGGGAACTCCTCGATGCACTGTGTGCGGGGCTGTGTCACCTTCTCTTGTGGACATGTAGACTGACCGATCAGTGAGGTAGTCCAAGATCCAGCGGTACATACGACCGCCAACTCCGACAGACTTCAGGGCGTATAGGATGGACTCGTGAGTCACGTTATCGAACGCTCCCTTGATGTCGAGCAATACGCCGATAGTGATGTTGCCCGTAGCTTTGTTGAGTTTTACGCAGTTAATGAGACGAATCACATTGTCGATGCTACTGCGGCCCTTTCGAAACCCTGACATTTGTGGAGGGTATGCATTCATGTTCATCGGCAACCAGTCCAGGCGCATCAATACCATCTTCTCCATAAGCTTTCCTACGCAACTGAGAAGAGCAATGGGACGATAGGAGTTAAGGTCCGTTGGAGACTTGCCAGGCTTGAGAATAGGAATGACACGAGCTCGTTTCCAGCAAGGTTCAAGACGCCCACTCTCCCAGCTGGCATTGAATATGGCAAGAAGGTGCATCTTCGCCTTGTCGCATAAATGCGTTAACTCAGCGTAGCTAACGCAGTCAGGTCCGGGAGATGACGCCTTGTTCACCAGTGCCAATGCTCCAAGCAGTTCCATGATCGAAAAAGGTTCATCCGCCTCTGTGGTGCTCGTCATCGCTAAAACCTCTTGTGCTACACGAGGCAAGGTTGCTTGCGCCACTACTGCAGTTATCTTAGAGCAGAAAGCCTCCGCCACGTCCAACTCGCTGCTGTTACGAGATAAAGCAACTGAACTGAAGGGATGCAGTTGAGTCGGTGTGGTTTTTAGGCTGCGGACGATACCCCATATTCTTGACAGCGGCTTTCTTGGGTCCAGTTTAGAACAGAAGGCCCGCCATTGCCTCCTATCTAGCTTATCCAGGTGACGTTGTATTTGTTTTTGCATTCGCCTGGCATCGCGAATATCATCTGCAGACAATGTCCTACGAGCACGTCTTTCAGATCGGCGGCGAATGGCCCGGAGCCTCTCATACTCAACGTCAACCGTTGAATGAGTTCGAGGTGGTTCTAGGCGTTTGGTGCTACTTTGTTTTGCTTGATTGAGCACAGCCACAAACTCCTCATACGTCATTCCAGATGGGTCTGAATCTTCGATTGTAGCGTTGTATAACTCCCAGTTAGTGCAACGAACCACCCTCCGTTGCGTGTACTGCTTAGGACAGCCCAAGGAGATGTAGGTTGGCACGTGGTCACTACCATGACTTTCGATGTCAGCAAACCAGGTTGCCGTGGACATGAGGTGCGCGGAGATCATGGTGACATCTAGGGCGCTGCACCGGTCATTCTTGAAGAAGGTTGGCTGTCCATCGTTAAGAATCGCCAGGTTGTTTCGATGTGCGATATCAAAAAGGCGTCTACCACGGACTGAAGTCTTTCGACCGCCCCAGGCAGGGTGATGCGCGTTGAAGTCCCCGGTTAGTATGTGAGGTCCAGGTGTGCCATCTATTATGTCCTGCAGCCTGTCCACATCGAATGTAGCACGAGGTGGTATGTATGCCGCAATCACCGTAAAGGCCAAAGTGTCCCACTTCACTGTCACTGCAGCGTATTCATTGGATGCATCTGCTGATATGTGGTGAACATTGAAAGTTAAATCATTACGAACAGCCAAGAGAACTCTGCTGGTATCCATTCCCGTCGAAGAAACTGTGATGGTGTATCCTGAAAGACGAATGCCGGTGCGCACTCGGGACTCTGAGATGGCGATCACCGGAAAGCGGTGCTTATATACAAACTGTCTGAAGTCGGAGAGACGACAGCGGAGGCTGCAGGCATTCCATTGAAATACTGTTGCCTGTTTCCTAATGTTCTTGAAACTGGTCGGCTGAGCTGTTAACGCCATTGTGCCAGAACAGGAGAGAGAAAATCAAGCAGCGTCAGTATAGACTTAGCCACCGGGGAGGACATTGGAGTGAGGAAGCTGCGTACAGCGTCGACAAGAGCAGATAGCAACGAGTATATATTTCCATGGTCTTGTCGAGCGCCGCACTCGCGTGATCCACGCCACGACGTTGGGGCCCGTGACTCTTTCGACAGGCCGGATGAGCGCTCCTGAGCACCTCGTGTGTGAGGAGTTGGAGCTGATGGGCAAGTCGGTAGAGACGGGAACTCATTTGTGTCGTCAATTCGTGGCGGATTTGACGGCATTCCTTTGTCAACTGGGGGCATCACTGCTTGGCCACCACCTCGAGGTTTTTGTTTCTGGCGTACCGCATCCTTTGCCAATTGGTACCCAACGTTGTTTTCCACCTTGTAATTGTGTATCCGCTTCTCTTTACGCAAAATGGGGCAGTGAGTTGACGTAGACTCATGTTTTTTCCTGCAGTTAGGGCACTGTGGCTCTTCATTTCCACATGCAGATCGGTCGTGGTTGCCCCCGCAGCGTGAGCATCGTGCTTGTAACCTGCAGGCACCAGCAACATGGCCGAAACGCTGACACTTGGTGCACTGCCTCGGAGCCTCAATGTACTTGTACACTCGGTAACGTGTGTAGCCCAGGATGACGTACTCAGGAGCACTTTCGGTAACAAACACAATGCGGACGTTTTCTGACGTTCCCAGTCGCCTTACAGATCTGACGGGAGCTCTTTGAAGAAGAGCAGCGAGAATGTCTGCTTGATCAAGGTCTACAGGAACTCCCTCTATGACGCCTACTCCGCAGTTGCTCGGTCGTGGCTCGTAAGCTTGTACAAGTACTCCAGCAATGCTTGAGATTTTCAGTAGACGTTCAGAAGCGTCTGCATTACGAGTATCGACAGCCAGGAGATTCAAACGTTCATTCGGTCGTACTTGTAGCACGCCATCTGGAGCTGTCTCTTCAAAGGCTGTCTTAAGTGCTAGTGGATTGAAGCGTGTGATAACTTGCTCAGCGTTTCTTGGCTTGAATATGATGGTCAAGTTTGGCTTAGGTGTGTTTTCTGCGGGCACAGAGTTAGGTAGCATAAGCGACCTCTTCGATCCGCGGCAGCGTTTGACGGGCGGTGCATCAATGTGTTTTTCCGAGCCGTCGGAAGAAAGCGCAGTAGTATCCATGTATGTAACAGTTGCAGAGGATTCTGACATGTCAGAAAAGTCATCGTCCTGACCTACAGGCAGATTGACGTCGAGACAGGAAATGGTCTCCATGGGAGGACCTTGGCCAGGTGGTAGCGAGTTATTCGCAGAAGATGGAGTATAGTTCTGACCTGTAGCCATTGGAAGCTGCAATCCAGCGCCAGAAATAGCCCCGGTGCTGGCTGCCGCCGCTTGCATCTGCTGTGCTTGGTGTGGCGTGGTACCGGGTTGAAGCTCAGGAGGCTTCGTTGGGTGCGGTCCCGGGGGCGCCGCACCCCTTGCTGGGATCATGTCCGAAGCTCAGAAGATCAGTGTGGAAGAGGATGCGCAATGAGGCACATAGAATAGGAAAAACTTCACGAAGACGAGCGAAGCTTGCTTGCTTGATCCTAGAGGAATGGCACAACCCACCACGGGGGATCGGCCACGAATCGTGCGGCAGTAGGATGTGTGAGTGAAAAAAAAAGGGGGGGGGGAAGAAAGAAAGAAAAAAAAAGGATAATTCTAAAGAGATAATTTTAGGTAAGCGAAAATGTTATTTGTGTTCGCGGTTTCCCAATTGAATGCTAAAGAGATAGAAAAAAATGGAAGAGAAAGAGTTAGTTAAATAAAAGCATTAAATAAATTATGAACGATAAATGAAATAAATAAATCACCGGTGTGTACTAGAAATATTAGCATGGTAGTCTTTTTGATTCGTTTATATAGTTAATTACTGCCTCACATATGTCCCTGTTGCAGTGACCCAGTGCCGACGCCCCCAGGGAGAGTAATGTCGTTACGGAAAGCTCAAGCCCAAGTTTTCGGAAAGGAGGTTCAAGAAATCTTTGCCTTAGATGTTGATATCTGCGACATTCTGTGAAAAAATGCTCTATGGTTTCTGCTTGCGAACAATAACAACATTGAGGGGAAGGAACAAAACCAGGCCTGTGTAAGTAAAAATTTAAAGAGGGAATTCTGCATCGCAATCTAGTTAACGTAACTTCTAATTGTCTTGTGCCACACCATGAACTATGCCATGGAAACCTAAGGTGCTGAAAGTCTGCCCCGTTTAGAACGGAAGATCGTGTGTGTTCCTCTCGAATACAAAAATATCGAAATCGTGCGAGCGAAGCAGCACAGCCACTCCGCCACTTCTTCTTCCTTCCAAAACCTCGCGGCCTAGGTTTTCCTCTAGAGTCAGTATATTAACTCTACGACAGCGTCTATTGCTCGCAACGTCACCTAGTCGAATGTCACGGCGGCCACTGGCGGATAGGAGCCAATGGCTCTTGAATGAAACACTGTGTCCTTGAACAAAACCAAGCCACAGGTACATTTCGCTCGAGTTAAACCGCAGCCAATTTTTTTCACCACCGTCACAATCTATTATATCATAGTATCCTCCGTTGTACCTTTAAGGTCTATGGCACACATCAATAGTCATTTCCGTAGTTTTACTACTGCTAGCATGTATTGTGTACATCTTCGTCATATGTATATTATAATCATCATCATATGTTTGTTTATTCTCATCGTTGCCTGTTATGGATCTGAGCTTTCAGGCCGACTAACGTCGTTCAAACTGTGACGTCATGCATAAATGGAGATTACTCTTCGATGCTCGGTATTCCATCCATCAGGTCTACTCCCTGGAACTTCGTTCAGGCCACCCCTCGCGCCAACTGTACGCCAACAATTCGCAGGACAAGTAGCCCGGTGCCCCTACCGGCACCATATCGACAACGCAAGCCACACCTTATTGTATCATAAACACCCACCAGCTTGACGCAATCTCATTGCTTGTCTTTGTCAAGAAGATGTGGCCCGCGATTTCTGAAGTTCTTATCGTGCACTAAAATATGCATAACGGTTAACTTGATGGCGCATGTGCATATATGCAATTAATGATAATTTATACAATATGTTATGCAGAGTAGCTCATTCGGAGTTTTCAAGTGTAGAGTTCTTATTCGAAAGCAAATGTTCATACTGCTGGCAAGCCAGCTTGTTTAGACTGAAATGATTTAATGTTAGCATTTTTAGGGGCGAAGCTCCTTATAGCGGCACCCGTTCGTCCCCGTCGTAGTAGTGTGTAACCAGTCTTAAAAACGGAGGGGGCGTGCACACATGAAGGCTCCCTAAAGACAATGCACTGCGACAGTACGTGATATGTATCGCCCTCTCCTCTCCTACGCTTCCCCCTCTTTCTCCTAATATAAACATAAACAGGAGACCAGTGCCTATATTTCAGTGGAGCGCAAACTCAGATTATCGTGTAACTAGGCGTTGCAACAAGTAGTGATGTAATGTTGCTTTTAATGTTTGATGCAGCATTCTGGTCTGTTTGTGTCTCTGTTAGCTTAGACACATTAAAGCGTGCCAGTTCTTAGGATGCAATGCTCCTCAATAGGGGTAAGATTAATATCGGTCATGGCATTTACTTTACTACTTGTTCCCCCTCGTGTACCTGAACCATACAATGCCCTGCTGTAGTCCTGCATGCGTGCAATAACGGTATGTCTATGCACAATTGGCCTTTTCCATCACTCTGAGATGCAGGTGGCGTACGCTGGTTCGAAGAATGCGCTCAAAACATAACTGCCAATTGTTTAGAATGACAGAAAGTTGAGGTAGTTGACAAGGATTCGTCATAAAAAAGGCAACGCGTGCAAACACGGACACAAGAGAAAAGAACACGGCAGTTGCGTTCTCTTGTGTTCGTGTTTGCACACCTAACTTTCTTTTCACAAAAGCCTCAGAAAGTAAGGGTGGATGCTCAGCCTTGCTGATGTATGAATTTAAATTTACACTGAAAAACTGCCGAGATGGACAGGAAGGACGCAAGTACTCGCGCAATCTGCCTCTGTGGTTTTGTGCGATATGGATGTAGATAAATCTATAAAATCTTGACAGAAATGTGTGGTACGGGTTACATTATCATCTTATACCGAAACTTAATTGGTGGCCATGTAGTTATGTAGTTTGGGAAGCTTGCAGGGCCACTAAATAGTTGATGCAAACGGTCTATGATGGGAATGTCCCGTTTGCTTTGAATTAATTCGCACAGTACGTGTGAATGTTATTAGATGTGAAGCATCTTATAGCGGAGTTCAATCCGGTGGTGGTGGTGGTGGTTGTGGTGGTGGTGTGCGGCGTGACCACCCTTACTGCGCATGCGCAAACCTTCTCCCCTTCCCCTCTCCACTCCCCTCTCCCCTCCCCCTCTCCACATCGCCTCTCCCCTTCCCTCTCCCCCTTTCCTTCCCCCTCCCCTTCCGTTTCCCACCTCCTCTCCGCTCCCCTCTCTCCTTCCCTCCCCTTCCCCCTGTCCCCTTCCCTTTCCCTCTCCCCTCTCCACTTCCCCTCTCCCCTTTCCTCCTCACCTCTCCACCTCTGAAACGCGGGCTCTACATGCCGAAACACTGCTTCGCATCGCCTCATGGTCCCCTTTAGCGGGAGATGGTGTGATTTTCTATCATGCTGGAACTGAGTGTCTATAGACCTGGCTGCGTCCAACCAAGAGGAATGTTCTCTGACCTGCGGAATATTGCGGAAAAACTATTTTACCAAGAAACACATAAACAGAACCAAATAGACCATAGTCCATTTATCGGACGTATTATGAGATGCACGTTAAAATAGGTTCAGTGAAAAAGAAAAGTTTTTCTTTTTTCCGAGCTTGGTGGCGTAGAGGCCACCGCCCCGTCATAAAAGGGACGCTCATCCATCCATCCAAAGTTCCATGCGGAGCAAATTTCCGAAATTGCTTAACCCTGTAATGCCCAGAAGGCGTTCTGCCTTGAGAAAAATTATGAGAAAACACTCACCATATATACTCTTCGTGTAGAGTTCATTTTAAGAAAAAAAAGGGTGAAATTTTATTTCGAGCATAACTTAATTACTCTTAATTAAAACTAATTAATTATTTGATTAAATGAGTAACTCAGTGTACTTTAATTATAACACATTAAACATCCAATAACGGCTTTTCTATGAAGCTTTGACGGGTTTTTTACCTCTTTTGAGGCATTATATTTAATGTATCAAATATGATACACTGGGCATTACAGGGTTAAGGAGCGCCTATTTAGCATAGGTGAGGAAGGATTCACTAAGAAGCGAGTAAAGTTGTACGATGACAGCTCTGAGGTGCAAGGTGTGGGAGCGGGCTAGTTGGCATTCCATAATGCTAAAACTTTAGCGCAAACCGAGCACAGCGGACAAAGAAACGACGAGGACAAGCGCTTGTCCTCGTCGTTTTTTGTCCGCTGTGCTCGGTTTGCGCAAAGGTTTTAGCACTCTGAGGTGCAGCTGTTGCTTAACTTCCGCTGCAAGTTGTGTGCGCAACAACAAAATAGTGTGGTGGAGATGCGAACAGCCCCGTCTTTATGAAGCCAAAGATTCTGCACAAGTGGCACCGCTCTTCGTACAACATCAATGCCAAATTAGTCAAGGAATATCTAAATGCGCAAAGCCTATCAACTCCCATAGCGGATTTGATCGGCGCCTTGCTGGTCCTGGCCTTTTGAGGTTTTGATAAGTGTTTGCCAAGTTTTGCGAGGTTATGCCAGGTGTTGCTAAGTTTTGCGAGATCATGATAAGTTTTGCGAAGTACTGCGAGGCTATGCTAAGTTTTACTAAATCTTGCTAGGCATTGCTGAGTTCTTGCTTAGTGTTGCCAAGTGTTGCGAGGTGATGCCCACACTCGCCAAGTCCCACTCTATCACTCTAAGCCAGCCTTAGGTGTCGGCAGGTGCCCCCGCATCAGAGACGAGTGCAGCGTTGCTGGGTGGTAGGCAGTAGTGCTCAACTTCGGGACAGGACCAGCTATAGGTGCCGGTCAGCTCCTCTGTTTCTGTAGCCTTGTGCCACTAGTGCAAGCTACGCCCAGCTTTCTTTGAGCCAAGTAGCCGGCCTTGCCACACAAGGGCTAGATAGCGGGACAGCGAGCGCAAAGCTATGGACAGAGGCGCCAAGGGTTGCTAGGCAACGTGACGTGACGTCATCACTCCGCGAGGCTTTTTATCCATGACGGACGGACTAACGCTCGGCTTAAACTCCCCTGTTAAAACTTGCGCTCAATTCATAAGAAACCTGAGTTGTGTCATGTGTGTCGGAAGTCAGCAGCTGTCTTGACGCGACGCAAAGCTTCTAGTTCTAAATAATTGGCTTGCTCACGGAATCTAACTTGTGGCTAACCATGATTATTCAGACGGGCAGTGTTATGTACTAATACATCACTGTCCAGTCATTTGAACGGCTTTCTGTTACGCTATAGCAGGGCATTTGCACCTCGATCAGTTCTGCGGGCGGCGTGTAAAATTTGAGATGATCCACTCGTGATGTTCCGTTCCCTGACGGCGGCAAGTTATCTTTTGGTCCACTTTACTTTCTTCCATTTATATCGCAATTATTACAAATAACATCTCCTATACTTTCCTTGGAATTATTGTCTGTTAATATCGCGATGTTCGGTGTTATGGACGATAGAAAAATCTCAGGGCTGCAGGGTTCTTACTGGGTATTACGCGTGAGAGGCTGTACGAAACACCAATTGTGTCTTAACAGTAGGCGGTGCTGGTGCAGCAGGCGGGGTTAGCCTGGCCTCTATAGCCGGCAATTGTTCCGCCTGAATTGTAGGGGTCTGTCACCACGCGTTAAATGGATGCAGTGTCTCGCAGCAACGCAATAAAAATTCGTTGCACGCTCCTCCTCGTAGCCTCGGGATAGGTGCTCCAAAAGTAAGCGCTCCCAAAACTTATATGAACAACAAAGATATAATCCACAATCGCTTCAGGATGATCTCGAAGATTCTACATCAAGCGTGTGTCATCCCCAGACTTTATCGGGAACAAGCGACGCTGCGGTACCGCATCAGAACCGAGTCCGCATACACCCCCGGCTTGGTTAGACAAGACTGGGCGGTACGCTTCCCCGCTCTGTGCCTTCTGCGGTGACATAGTCGACATTGACCATTTTATTTGGCTTTGTTCGCAGTTTGCCTTAACAGCAGGACAGGCGTGAACCCCAGAGTTTAGCGAGTTGCTCGCGCAAAAACTGGGAATATTGGCCCTCAGTTTATCAACAACGTAACTGCTCTCACTGCAGGGCATATGCCTCTCATGTTTCGCCAGTCAACCCGGTCGTGTGCTTGCTGCCGCCACGTCGTCCCCGCAAACTTCTTGATCTCATCTGCTGACCTAGCTTTCGGCCTCCCCCTCACGCGCTTGCTTTCTATTGAAATGCAGTTTGTTACTCTTATTGACTAGCAGTTAACTTGACTACGCGTCACATGCATTGCCCATGCCCATGTCTTTTTTTTTTTCGTCTTTTTTTTCAATTTATCAGTAGAAATCAAATAATGCACATGGTCACAGTGTTCTGAATTGGGGGAACTAGTGAGAAGAAGGGGACCCGGCCTTCTTTATGGGCACAATGTCTAAGAAGAAGCAGTAACATCACTCGGTGGACGATAGTCGACACACCAAAGCGCTTTTTTGCTGGAGGACAGGCTGGAACATACCCTTTATTAAGGAATACATTTCATGACATTTTGAAACAGTTTCGCTAGACGTTTCAATTAATAGCCGCGTTAAGGGTACTATTAAGCTTCCCTTTACTGCGTTCATTATGAGCTGGAGGCACTGTAGAATTTAAAAGAAGCAGGACTATCGGCGAACGCCATTGACTACGAATTTCGGCTACCACTTTGCACTGCGGCTGAACGTCGAATAAAAGAAAGGTTGCAGGAATGATAGAATACGACAATAAATATTGAGCACACCTGTACGCTAGGTGTTAAGCGCAGCCAGAATTAACGCGGAACAATCACCGTCCCTTTGTTCTTGGTATTTCGGCGTGCACCGGCAGATAGGGGAGCGCATCCATCCGGTTGCCCAGGGATTAGGAGCACCGGAGAGGTCGCACACAAAGGGATCCCGCTGATGGGTCTGGTGGGGCAGCGACAAGCAGACGAGTGGGCTGCCCCAAGGGAGAGGGCCGCAGTCTAGAGACGAGTGACATCGTAAACCCCGTCCGCGACAGCCATCAAATCGCACGAAGGGCCCGTGTAAAAGAAGCACCCACGAAGCAAGAACCGCTTTCAGACAAAAGGAACCGCTGCTTGTCGCGGTCGTTTGTACTTATATACATCTGCACAAACACGACCTCCCGTAACAGAAACGTCGTCTTCAAATCAAGCGAGCAGAGAAACTCTCTATTCCGAGAGGCTCCTGCTCTTTTGATTCTTGCTTTAGGAGTGGAGCTCTGTAGAGGAGGCAACGAGCAGCGTGCTGCGCCGGACAGCGGCTTGGCTGTGACATGAACCTTTTTTTTACAAGCCTAGTTTGCCGCGCTTCGGGTTCGCTCGACTTGATCCGCGAAGATCCACTTTAGAGGATGCCAGTACAGTGGACAAGGTGGCCCCTCGAGGAAGAGTGCGAAAACAGCATCCAGTATTGCAGGCTTTTGTCAATTTTTTTACTGCCTGCTGCTGAGATAGTATTGTTATGTGGTGCGCTTTTATTTGTCTGATGCGTGAGGGCGAAGCTTTTGTTGAAAGCTGACTCCTGATACATGCGACGTGACTGGGCGCTGCCTTGTTCTTTTTGTTCTCTTTTTGGTGGCGTTTTAGCGATCGCTGTCACCGTAATCTTTGGCTAAGGAAATTTCCAGAGTTGATATTTTTGCAATTTGGGCATGTCACAACCTTTGGCAGTAGTTGCCGTGCTTTTCTTGCTTAAACGCTGCACGAAACCTTTTATGCGATGCGAAAAGTATTTTCTACGATAAGATGCGCAGATTTCACGTATTGATTTGTTTTGTGATCCATGCTCAATTGCTTTTGACATCATTATCCTTGGTCTCCGCAATTTTTTTCCCTTTTTTACACTTCCTTGAGAAGGTCAGTACACGCTAAAGAAGGTTTGTGACTATCGTTTTTATTGTTTTTTTGTTCGCTCTTCAAGCAGGCTTTATTGGCACAGCAAGAATGTAGCAACGAATTTTTTTTTTTTACACGACGTCAACACATTTCGCCAATATACCTGAAGCTGCATGGTAGCTCTCAAGGAGCTGTTACTGAGCGATGCTTCTTTGCAGGGTTCTCGCACTATACATTTTGCGTGCGGTCAATTTATGTGTATCCCTTTACTTTGGTTTTCCTGGATGTAGCGCTATCTTGTTCGAAGCACTTTTACGTGTGGTGGTTCCTCAATGGTAATTTGACGTGTGTTCTTGACTAAATGTGTAGGTGCGCTCAAGGAGCAGAAAGCCGGATTTGTAGGTTGTAGAGGCTATTGGCTGGTAGTACGCAGATGAGCAAACTCCAGATGAGGGTTGCTAAGCATGGGGTCGTTCCGTGTTTGCGTAGTCTTTCCTGCCGTTTGAAAAAAGAAAGAAGGTTGATCCCTCCGTCATAGGAATCGGTATAACACGAAACCAGACCGTATCTTTACAAGAGTAGTTGACTGTGTATTGCAAATTGTTGTATGAGAGCTTCCACAATGTCTGTTGGTGTTTGGCAGCTATAGCACCGTTGTACGTGGATGTACTGACGTTGACATCTAGTGGCAAGTCTCCATCCCGATGACTAACGTTCATGATCTTGACAACTCTTATGGTAGCTGAAGCAGTTAACGTACACCTGGGTACAGTACAGGGTGACTCCGGCGCAAAGATGGCATTGTTACGGTCGGCCCCTGCGCCGAAGAGGAAGCGGCGTTCCCGGTTCTTCGAACAAGGCGCCGAAGGGCTGCTTGCCTGCTGACGGCCGTTCACACACTTGAACTGTCCTCCCGAGACGGTAAGCGAGGCGCCATGCAGTCCGACATACCAAGGTTCGACGAGTCGACCGTAATGGTTTCCGTTCGCGACATCTTCCTTGAAGAGACAGCGGCGTCAGCGCGGATGACAACCAGTCCCGCTAATTGAGCGATGAGGTACTTCGAAGCGGCGGACCTTTTGATGCGCCCGGTTGTCCGAGCGTGTGACCCATCGCCCTACGGACTTCGCATGGCAAGGAAGGTGCCGCAGGTGCAGTGTGGTGGCCACGCCCTATTCGAGGACGTTGACCTGGGCGGGTGTAGGCGGCACCCTCATTAGTGCTGCGTGTGACGTGATTGGGCCATCCCAACCTAAAGCAATTCCCCGATCTAGGGATCTGGGGAAAAGAGACCCTTTAAAATGAGTCTCCGCGGGCTCATTCGACAGGAAATCATCATGTAGCACGAAATCTTCATCATGTAGAACCGAAATCGTCGTCATGTAGAAACGAGATCTTCGTCATGTAACAAGATGTTCGTCATGTAAGACGACATGGTCGTAATGTAAGGAAATGCTCGCCATGTAAATAAACCACGTTAAGTATCCCTTCAGTCACTTCATGCTGCCTCTGCATCTTCCTCCCGAGTCTCCGGTGCCTGAAAAGGCCGGTCGCAACAGCATCAACTACCACATAATGAACACTGGTACTGATTTGAACAGTCTTATATATGATGAGACAAACGCCAAGGCGTGCGCTCCCAAGTAATAGGGCAACCTACGGCTGTGCATATACCAAACAGCGCTTCAGGAACGAGAGAGGCAGAGCTCGTAGCTTGAGCCGTGGACACCGGAAGGCGTTCCGCTAATCTCTGGCGTCTCTCGATACACTCACTGCACGACATTCGCTCAAAGCACTCACAGCACGACATTCGCCCGTCGACATCATTGCATTTGTGCGCCGCTTATTAAAGCAGTTTTATTAACCGGTGCTATCGCACTCGAAGGAGTAGGCGGCGAAGAAGCGCCGTTGGTGCATGTGGAAGCTGCCCTATTCTGTAGACGAGTAGTCGCGCTAACACGACGCGAAAGGCAAAGCACGTACTGCGTCATCACCAAACCGAATCATCGCGTACGGCGCGTTGCACCGACCGTAGTGTTTCGTACAATAATGCATTGCAAGCCTCCGTTGCGCTGAAACTACCGAAGAGCTCCCTGTCGGCACTCGTTATTGCCGTCATGCAGTACTTCATTTCGCCGCTTCTAGACGGAGACACCAGCCTGCCAGCGAAGATCACTGTGAGAGGAAGGTGTGAGACAGGGTTCTTACTGTAATACCTAGAGGGGAATCTGGCGCTAGTGTCTATGCGGACTCCTTCAGCGGCGCTTGAGCCACCAGAGGAATGATGGGAAGTACAGGCTTCGGATCTTTCTTGAGATTCGCGATGCTTGTTTGCCGAGCGTAAAACAAAGTGGTATGAAGTTATTTCCAATTTAAACTTGCTTCATTCTCTTGCACGTAAAACTTATTCCAAAAGGTTTGCGTGACCGTGAGATGGAAGTGAAACCTGGACAAATTCAACCACCAGGGTATGCATTGCTCTGTCATTGTGTTCTAGATGTGGCATCCACGATATAAGGAATTATTTTTGAGAACACCTAAAGCAAACACGCTTGTTTTTCCCTTGAAAGTACGCATTTTCTATTTGAGGAGATAACAGTACCATATTCAGTGAGAAATACTTAGCGTATCGTCTGCTGCGATGCCAGGTGCGTCTGTCGAAGTGGTCTGCCTCCAACGCATCTCTCGTTTTGTTGTGAAGTCGAATCAGAGGAGCGTGACGGTGCGTCTACTTAGCTTTGCCGTCGTTTTGACAGAACAGCAAGAGTGAACGGAGGGAGAGAAAGTGAATGAGGCATGAGACGAGGTCCGTTCATGTAACGCAGGTGGCATATGCTGCGCGGTATTCTCTAATGGTTCCCCATATATTGGGCACACAGCGGGGGGGGGGGGGGGGGGTAAATGCTCGCCTGGGGGAATATCGAGGTTCCTTAAAAGGCACGCCTTGCACGCACTTTTCAGTGCACTGCAGATGATTGCAGTGACTGTGCGGCGGTTCCTAAAGCAACGCGAATTATGTTTGCGCTGCACGTTCAACAAGCGATGACGTACCAAAGCGTGGTAATCTCCGTTTGCATTTGCAGCCAATCTTCGCAAGGCGCCCATTCCTTCCCCGTCATATTTTACGTTCGGATAAACTCTCTTACCAGAGCAGGTGACGTTGCTGAAGGTAATGAGCGCAGTGACATCACGTCATTTTATGCACGATTATGCAGAAAAGGCTTGTCTCCTTTACTGTCGCCCAATTACAAACATGTCCTTCTGTTTACCCAAGTGCAGAATTGTCGTGCAGTGCACCTTTGTGTTTATTTCCTCCCGTCCTGGTAGCTTAGCACGTAGGGTGTCGTGCTGCTAAGCTCGAGGGCGGGGGTTCGATTCCGGGCCGCGGCGGCAGCATTTCGATAGGGGCGAAATGCTCAGAACACACACGTGCCCAGATTTAGGTGCACTTTAAAGAACCCCGGGCGGTTAAAATTAATCCCCAGTCACCACTACGGCGTGCCTCATAATCATATCGTGGTTTTGGCACGTAAAACCTTAGAAATTATTATCCTTTTCTCACTGTTATGTATAGCCAAGCGTCAAGTTATCGAAACATCCCTATGAATCTTGAAGCGTGTTCGTCACATTTGATTTTCACTGTACTGTGCGCATTCGCCTCACAAATTGCTAGCCGAGAAAATTGGTAGAAATTTTGCAAGAGCGCGGCTTCTTCAGGCCTGACATCGCTCGACAGCCTTTGTCTGCTGTATGCGACATTGTATAACCAGGGCTGTGTACGCGCCGTTGAACAGGCTTCATTGGAATAGTGCACAACTATAGAGGGCGCGCTGGCAAATTCCCTTTAGGCACCGCGCCCCACTGGATAACGAGCTTGATCCCCGTGTTGTGGTCACTTCCCAACAGGGCTGCCATTTTATTCTCTAATGAGCTCAGACTACACAGGGCCTGACCCAAAACGCGCGTGTGCGCGAAGCTTGTCCAACAGTTTCCAGTGAGCTGGGCGACCGTGGATTTACAAGTACCTGAAGGCGCAGAGAGTGTTGGTCGCGTTTAGCCGGTTATGGAGACCCGTCGCCGTTCATACTTCGTGTTCAACCGCTGATCAGGTCGCGTAAAAAATTGAAGGACACTTTGTAAATGCGAAAGTGTGTTCGGCGAAAGCCTGTGGCTATTCGACTGACTATGCTATGGCTAGGGCTCCGTGTTTTCGGTTTTATCCGGAAAAATCCGATAAACAATCGCCGGTAAAAGTTTTGACAATTCTAATTTATCAGATAAACTCTGATTTCAAGGGCCGATATGACCTCGTTCCGCTCTTTATCTAAAGGGCAAGTTCTAAGCGCTCACTGATACATCTTCTCGTTTGACAGATTTAAAGTTTACCGCGCGTAGCTGTATTAGGCGACGTAGCTGTATTGTGCTCCGACTCAGCTTCCTACATGCAGAAGCTTCGTGCACAAGGACTTGTAACTCTACAACCCCGAATTCAAGGCGCTTCACTTCAAAGATCCGTGCCACATACTCAACAACGCTCTGGAGGATGGAATCAAAACGAGCTCGTTTAACGTAGTTCACGATTTTGTAGTGCCCTTTCCTGCCCTGTTGAAGTCGTCGCGGGAGCTGCGCCGTAAGTTTGGTCTTGTGTGCTTGGCCATCGGTATGTCCATCAAGTAGCTGAAAACCGTATGTTCGTCGAGGTAGTTCTCTTTTTATGAAGCTCTAGAAGGCATTTTCGACTACTGGCGCGCCATTTTGTCTTACTTGAGAAGCGACAAAGCCAAGGGAACGAAGTGTGAGAAGCTCAAGAGTCTTATTTCATAGCCTGAAGCTGTGCACGACTTGCTCGTTAAGATGAGGTTTCTGAAGACCAATTCGTGTGCCGTGCTCTCAATCATTAAGGAACTTGAGGCAGTGAGTACCCTGGTACACCAAGTTTATCCCATACGGGGGTTCGTTTGCACGCACTCATCAGTCAATGGCGTGATCCAACCGAGGTCTTCGCATCAGATGTCACAAGTGTGTTGAACCTGCTTGACGAGACTGGCTGCTTAACGACTGTCGCAGACTTTCACGGATATTGCGCTGCTGTCACCGAAAAGTGGAGACAGACATCTGAGAGGAACCTGTGTGATCAACTCTAGTACACGAAAGAATTGTTTTGGTACTGTGTTCAAATTGTAAATCCAAATGTGAAGCATGAGCTGCGCTGCGCGTTCGAAACCTATGCGCCTATTTTTCAACTACTGCTTCTTGAAACTGAAGACATGAGCCAGCTCGTGAGTGATCTTGCGAACTATCAGATCTATAAAAGATTTAACATTGTTGAACCCCTGTCGTTTTGGAGACTTCACAATGTCCAGTGGCCAGTGCTTTCTCACTACGCGCTGCGTCTTCTGGCGCTTCCTGTTTCTAGCGCTAACGTTGAAAGGGCATTTTCAAAGCTTAGAGTCGTCAATCGAAAGGAGCGCGCTTCGATCACTGACAGCAACCTCGCAAAGTAGGCTTGCGTGTTTTACAATGAGCGTTAAGCATAAGGTTGTTATACGCACAAATACAGATGTTATGTATTCAAGTATTTCGCTTGTGCGTATATGTTTTTGTGCATTCAAACCTTCCAGAAATGAAATGTGCTTGGTGTGTTTTGATGGTTTAGTATTCAGATGTGAATTGATCTAAAAATTTGGGGTTTCGAGAATGATGCAAAGCTTCGAATTTCGGAGAATTGGGGATTTACGAGGAATAAACACCGATAAACGCCGAATTTCCGCCAAAAATATAAACTCCGATAAACACCGCGCGATTTTCAAGAAAAATAAACACAAAACACGGAGCCCTAGCTATGGCATCGGGGTGAATTCACATTCTTGGGGCGCTTCTCCGAACCGCTTGCCGTGGAATCATCACCGGGAAGCTTGGGAGCCATCCATCTAACTCGACTGCTGCAACGAGACGTCTGACCAGTGACGCCAACCTTAGTCAGCGTTTTATTCCTAGATTGACCCCTGGAAATACCATAGATTGCAAGAAAAAATCCCTAGATTGACTTTTTAATGTCGTCATTGAGGTTCATTTCTTCTTTAACAAGGTATAAGGACTGTTCGCTTTGTGGCGCCATTAATCTGAATCTGAATCACGGCAGCTTCGCACTAGCGGTGCCAAGCCTGAAGGAAGCGGGGTGGCCTTCCTTGTTTCTCTTTATTCCTCCTTTCGTTCTTCACCTTTCCCCTCTCTGTCTCGTGTACCTCTTTTTTAATAATTCATGGGGTTTAACGTCCCAAAACCAAGATATGATTATGAGAGACGCCGTGGTGGACGGCTGCGGTAATTTCGACCACTTGGGGTTGTTTAACGTGCACCTAAATCTAAGTACACGAGCCTCAAGTATTTTCGCCTCCACCGGCGGTCGATTTTTGAATTTGATAAGGCATCTAAGGCATTCGCCTTAATAATACGAAACTACGCCTGAACTTCACTAAAAGTAATAAAGTCGTTCGTTCGGCACGTGCCGTGTGTAGTGGAGCAGATGCAGCAACGGTATATTCGCCTGCGTAACAAGACGTGGCTGTGGGAAGGGACTGCCTTGGTCATGTTGCCCGTGGTTTCGCTGGCAACTTGCGAGAGCGGAGCTCCAGGTCGATTGGGGGGATTTCGGCAACCTCCAGCAAATTAGGCGAGGTTTACTGATTAGGTTTATTGACGCGATGAGATCTGGGTGAACCGCACGATAAAGCAGTGCAAGGCCCGCAAAGCAGCACAGGCACAGCGCCGGTCTTTTGGCGTTGGTGCATCTGCTCCACTTCGGGTGCAACAAAACGGACCGACTAAAAAGTCATGAAATGCCATTGAAAGTTTAAATGAGGTCCTCTCTGACATATGTGTTTGATGTAAGAATTTACTTGTATTTGAAGAAACCTTATATGCCTGTTTGGCTTGATCAATATATTTGTATTTTAAGAGAACATCAAAAATTGCGCACGGTTTGCACGAAGTCGCGCAAAGCTTGGCCCAGCGAAGCACGGGCCCGTCGCCGCTCGTACTCCTCGTCGACCGACACGTCTAGCTTCGGGATGCGCGACTTCGACCTCGGTAGTACGCAGCCAGTCTATGCACCATAGAGCGGAGGTTGCGCGTGATATCTCCGTCGGTGGCCGTGGCCTAGCTTCTGCGCATGCGTGGCTTGGCCAGGTGGTGCAGTATTTGGTCGCTAGGCGACGCGATGCTTGCTACCTCTTGCTTTATAACTTTTTCTTGT
This sequence comes from Rhipicephalus sanguineus, assembly GCF_013339695.2. Classification (NCBI taxonomy): domain Eukaryota; kingdom Metazoa; phylum Arthropoda; class Arachnida; order Ixodida; family Ixodidae; genus Rhipicephalus; species Rhipicephalus sanguineus. The sequence goes on from NC_051177.1 coordinate 16,100,103, forward strand.
CTCATTCTTCTTCTTTCTCTCTTTCGTTGATGTTCTCTATGCCTTCCTTCCTTTTTCTTTTTGCATTTCTTGCTCTTTAATTTTCTCTTTCTCATTCTTTCTGTGCTACGCTTTACTCTCTCCCCTGCTCCTTTCCCTCCTCCTCACGCTCACTTCCCTTTCCCACCCCCTAGCTACACTATACTATACAAGGCTCTGCTATGCTTTATTAGCTGAGAATCACGAATGAATGAATAAACGTTATTGAAGGGACGCTAAAGGCAAATAACATTTTATGTCAGAGTGAAAGCTCAATGTATGATATAAGTGTAGAGGCTTGGGCTAGTTGGTTACTATTCATACTGGCAGGGCTTTGCAGCGCGCGAACATAGGAAAAAAGGACAGAGTAGACAGAAAGAGCGCTGTACTGTCTAAGAGCGCTCTTTCTGTCTACTCTGTCCTTTTTTCCTATGTTCGCGCGCTGCAAAGCCCTGCCAGTATCAATGTATGACAACGTCTAAAACGGCAATATTATCAACAGCAGTGCCCTACTTAGCGAGAAATTAAGCTAACTGTATCACACGATGAGCGCCACGAGCGGGACATTTTGGAACTGATCGCGATGACGTGAGAGAGTCCGACTAAAATCAATCACTCGTAATCAAACTAGCTGCAATTTAAAAGGAACCTTCCGTGCATCAAGAGACGTAATAAAATGCTGTTTGTTCGTTTCGGTTTGATTCATGGATAAAGAACTTCTTTGGGTGGTCATGGGGAACGGCGCGCGTGGTTCAAAGGTTCCGTTTTCGCGGAACTGCACTTCGCCCGGCGCCCTGCTTCGCTCACGCGGTCGCGTCTCAGTGGTAGTTTCGGCATCGCATACTGCCGAGTGTGTTCTGCGCGTTCGTGAAAGTCTCTCTGACAGAAAGTTCGACAAAAATTGGGGGACCCTTAAGCTTCGCCTTTAGGAGTTGAACGCGATAGCGAAATCCGGCCCCTAGTGCGCACATAAACCACTAAGTGCACACTTAATAATGTGTGTTGTTACACACACACGCACGCGCAAACAGACACACGCGCGCGCGCGCGCGACGTGGTCAGGCCAGGAAAGCGGAGGTCAAACGCCAACAACGCCATAAGATGCCTTGCTGAGAGCCAGGAAAGCTGAAATGAACCGTCGTCGCCGTGATGTGGATCCCCAACTACGAGCGCGGGAAGCCGATCACAGGCGTCAACGACGCCAAAATGACGCAGAACTTCGAGCTCCAGAAGCGGAGGCCAAGGGTCAGCGTCGCCAAGACAACCCTGACATGAGAGCAACTACTTGACTTGAATGTCCCGCCGGCACTCATCGATTAGCTAGGGTTCTGCTGTAGTCGCATGGCCTTCGAGATGGTGGGCGCGTGGCGCGCTTGCCATCTCGGAGGCCATAATGTTTGCTGTTTGATATGTTTTCCGCTAGGTGAACATAGTTGTCCATTTTGGAGCTGTTTGTAATTTTGTTTGTGTGTGTGTCTTTAGCATGGTTTTTAGAAGAGATGGGTGCACTATACCGGCTTTTTCGGATCATGGCGTCGCGCAAAAAACGTAGTTTGATGGCCTCGCCAACTTCGCCTACAAATCGCCGAATGGGCTCATTTTTGTCGTGACAGCTGCCGAACAAAATAAAGAAGAATCCCCCAAGGCTGCGCTTAGTTTGCAAGGCACACGGCAAGAAGTCCGAGAGCCCATGTGAGTGCGAAAGATGTGAAGTTGGTCTTCACATGCCTGTGTACTTCAAAGATTTTCGCGCACGAAAATCGCACTGAAACAGTTTATGCAGTTAAGCGTCGCCTTGCGCGATTGTGCACTTCTGCCATGCAAAATTAAATGCGTTAAGAAGACTCCTTCCACTACATCACATTTATGTAGTGTTTTTTTTTTTTTCGAAGCAGTTGCAAGTAAGATCGTAGCTTTGTGGTGGGACACCTGCTTGCCACGCGAACGGCCTGGGTTCGATCCTCAATGGGACCGATGATTTTTATTGTTTATTTTATTTGCTTCTTTCTCGATTTTTCGGTCACGGACGATTTTTCGCTCACAACCAACGACTCCGTCAACGTCGCTGACGCCGACACCGACGCCGGAATTTCTGCGACACGAGCTCTCTAACGCTATGGCGTTAAAATGCCGCATGCATGTTATGATGCCGGATGCCCGAACGGTGCACGCCGCCAGTGCACGCCGCCGCGCAGTAAAGGAGGGCAAACGTTGGGCACGGCAACAGTGACGTGAGGAAGACCGTTTTCAGGCGGGTGATTTGAAGTGCGCTAACGCGATGCGGACCACCAAAAAGGTGATTTTATTTCAAAATAAGCACTTTCTTGGCACAAAAGTAGCACTGCGAGGTTTCTGGACCGCTACTTCAACAATCAACGTCGACTGCCTTTAGTGTCCCTTTAATTCCGGCAGTTTCCTTAGGTTGAGGCGGGGGGAAGAGGGCATTAACCCCTGTCCCGTTCCCCCCTCCGTCGATGATGACGGCTCAGAAAAGATTTTCTATATAGTTACATCTCACGGTATTAGGCTCCTCCCGTTTTATTAGAGCGTCAACAATAATGCACCATACGATTTAATCATATAGTTAGGACATCATTCGTTATGGAGAAGCCGCATGATTGACCGACATGCTGAGCAACCCCGGTCGACAATGTGTGTGTTTCAAAAAGAAGAAGCTAATGTGCGTAGTGTTGCTGAGACTTCTGACCCGGCTCTGGAGTGGCTTGGACTTCTGGACGCTTGTGTTTGTTTACCGGACTTTTAAAGTTCCTTGGAGAGTGCGAAATTATGTCTTTTGTGCATTTGCACATGTGAGTGTAATTCTAAAGCGATGAAGTCTATTGGAATGACTGACGAGGTTTGACGGCATTATTACCATGCATTAATGAACAAAAATGCTTGGATAGCCGAGTGGTTAAGACACTCGCCTTCGGATCGAGGGTACGCGAGCTCGAATCCCGTCTCACGAACAATTTTCTTTCTTTCTTTCTTTCTTTCTTTCTTTCTTTCTTTCTTTCTTTCTTTCTTTCTTTCTTTCTTTGTACTCGTTCTCACGGTTATTACAGCGCACGCCGTAGCGGTGAGTGGGGATATCTGCCCAAATTCTGTGGGACATATATATAATATATACCGGTTCATGATGATTGCAGTTTTCGGGCACAAAGGAAAATGAACACAACCACGCCACGTTTACGATTTGCACGCTTCAACGATGCGGTATATATTAGCTTCACAGCGCAGATGTCAACACGGATGGCGATAAAGGCGAGAAAGAAGCGCCGACTGCCAACTGAAGGTTTAACAGTAAGGCATCATATATATAGTACATGGTGATGAATAAAAAAATATTATTAGCGCAGCTCGCACTAAGTCGCGCAAGGCTGGGTCACTGCAGAGCTGGTGGGCACGTTTCAGCTTCTCTTGTGTGCTTGGGCGGTCATTGAACGCGTGCCCGTTTATGATGATGATAATTTTCTATGTACGACACATGGCAAACCTCGATCGTAACAGCTCTGCGGCAGAAGTTAAAGAAAGAAAACGCTATGGCTTGGAAGTTACTGGCAAACTATTGAAGCAAAACAGTGACAACGAGCACACGAGGCGAATGAAAATGAACGCCGGCCACGCGGGAAATTTGCCAGAGTATCAGCTACCCCTGATGCGTTCCATTTCATCTAGTTATTAGTTAAATTTCTTGTTTCGTGCTCACAAGCATGGTCCTCTTCCAAGATTCTGCCAGGTTTTGAGGGCACAGTAGCATGGGTGTCTTAATTACACGGGGCTTTATACACGAGTCCCAACAGACGGTTCGCACGGTGCACGTTTGCGCGTCTGCCGCAGCGGCCAGTCGTAACCGGCGCAGAAACGTGCACAATGAGCGCTTTCAGGAAAACGTGCGATCTGTCAACCCCATCGCCTCCCTTGTTTGCGCGCGAGAAAATGAACTCATTTCGAGGCAGAGCCCGAGGGGTGGTTCGGGGGGCCTGGCAAGCGCTCTTGTGGTTTCGCGATGAACTGCCGCCGAATGCTGGCCGCCATATGTGGTCCTTTTGTAAACCCACCGAAAGAAAGCTCCGCCACACATTCAATGCGTCAGGGTGTGTCGTTTATTTAAAGTGACACTAAAGTGATACGGTGCATCAATAGACCGATCTCACCGCGAGTTGCACTACGCCACCGCTGCCGCCGTGCATGCCGGTACTTGTAGTACTCGGTAAGTTCAGCTGCCTACAGCTGGTGCATTGGCGAGCTGCATTAACGAGCTTTAGCGGCCTTATTTGGATGAATTGCCATGGTTGGATTGACGTGCTGTGTGCTAGGATGCTACAACAGGAGCCTGAAGCAAAATGACTCGGATTTTACGTGTTCTCAAAGGAGTTCAAGCTCTGACAGGAATGTGCGCGACAGTCAACGAAGTCGGACAGAGAGGCAACTACCACGCACTTTCTTGTTCAACGTGTTTGTGAACTTCCTGTGCATGATGCATCGTGGTTTAGCAGTGCCCTATTGTGTCATAACAACCTTGCTGCGCGAACGATGGACCGATCAGCGACAGCAAAAAGTTCATATAACGCGAGCTCGATCCCTTTGCCGGGGCGATCGCCGCTAGCGGCGACAGATTGGATACAACGTCCTTCCCGGGCTCAACAGAGATCGCTTTAATATATAGGGAGACCTAAATCGACCTCTCACCAAATGCGATGACGAGACGACTGTCAAGCGTCTAGCATGAATGAGACCTGTAATACAAGCCAAGATTATAACTGCATGCTGTCTACAGCTCGCGCCGTGGAGCGCACGGCGAAAGCTCGGCCGTGCCGGCATCGCAGCCAATTCCGCCGCCGGAATTTCTCTATTCCTTTCAATATGCTATATTATTGTGAACTCATCGTAAAGCGGGCAACAGCGGTAGCAAAGCTGAACTTCTTTATGAGCGTAGGCTATTAACCGTACACTGCTGTTTCGAAGTGGTAGGCCTAGCGACGATACCAGCGCCGAGCCACCGACTGAGCCGCCGCCGCCAGCCGGAGCGAGCTACTGCTTATCCGTCGCATTGCGTGCGTCGCCAAAATCTCTTACTGACTCATCCATCCCTTGTATAGCACGAAATATTATGCCACTCAAGAGATTTTTGTTATGTTAACCTTTGGCAAGCGGCATGAGCGGCCAGTCGACTGTTTTATCTTCATTCACGTTTAACGTATTACTGTGATCGAAGTCCTCCGTTGACAACACAGTCTACATGGAAAGTGTCGCCTCGACAGAAAAAAAAAAGCGCAATAACCTTCTTTTGTTTTGTTTATTTTGTCCCTTCGGTTTTTTTTTTTCTCCTGTTGTCGTATAGCGGAGAGCTCTACGCAGTTTGGGCAAGTTATTTTCCGGATGCTGTAGCTTGTGTCGCTTGCATGCTTGCGTTCACTGAAGAAGATATTTGCTCTCATGACGACGGGAACGTGATTTCTTTTTTTTTATTACTAATAGTTATTCAGCAAAACGACGCAAGCGCATCAACCCGACGAGACGACCTCGTCACATGTAAGCACTATCAACTGTTCTTTTTTTCCTTTAGCGCTAGGATGCAGTTAACCTGAAATAAAATAACATACATTGGAGGGGCGGACAGTTTTCCACCGCATTCAATCGTCTTGCGTGTCGAGGATTGGTGCAAAACGCCAATGTATACCTGAAACACGCAGCAAGCAGCCGCACCAGTAGCGCTCCGAGAACTACAACTAAGATGGCGGCAGTGCCACCGTCGGAAACTCGCGCATGCGCAGATGGTCTGGTGGGATCGGTCTATTTAAACGGATAAGTCATTCTTGGAAACCTCTACTGCCGCTAATTTCACCATCGTATATGTTTAATAATAGAAGAGAAAATAATGGTTAACGTATCGTTTTTTAAAGTTTCGCGCCTAAATCTCTGCACGTGGACATAAGAGCGACGTGAGAGATTTCAAAGCGTTCTTTAGTACTTTGGGGGATCCGTTGGGGGGCGCTGACCAGCGCGTACGTCTCCGCATCGGCTCTGAATCTTTTGCTTTTTTCGGGTTTTTTATGGAGTTTTCAACCCTGTTCTCTGCTCTGAATCTGTGTATAACGAGGTTTTGCGCACGTGGATACCCGATTTCTGGACTTTGGGTGCGTATTTGCCATTTTTCGACCGTTTTTCTGATCGGAACGCCGCGGAAGAGGGCTAGCCCTAACGTTAGGCTTAGCGGCTTTGCCGCTTCGCCGCCGTCAGTTAGGCCTAGGGAAGAGTAGGGCGGTTGCTCGCCGCTTTCCCGAGAAGATGCAAGTTGAAGTGGAAGGCGAAATGATCGAGGAAGAGGAACTCAGCGATGCGGGCTGGAATTTTGTGCGCGGCAGGTCTTCACAGCAAAGAATCGGCGGGCACGAACCCGACGAAGATTCTAGAAGATATGGCGTCGGTTCTGGCGCGTCTTCCCGCCGCGGCCGTTCAACACTGAAAACACTGAAAAAACGGATTATTGCGTCCTCTCGCATGCCCGACTTGCCGGAAGATCACCGACGGATCGTCATACGACCGCGGGATGGTTTGGATCTCAGAAAAGCAGGACACTGCAAAGTTGCAGAGGCAATCATGGCCGCTGCGAAGATCACTTACGACGCTGCGGGAGAAGACGTAGTCTGCCCCAACGTTACACAGAATATCGTCGTGGTTAGTACGCCGCTGGAGGAGCACGCGAAGAACTACGTGCGCATTAAGCAAATCAAGGTTGGAGAGAAAGTGTACAATGTCAACGCCTACTACTCCGCGGGTGACGGCTACTGCAAGGGTGTTATTCGGAACGTGGACCGGGAAATCACCGAGAAGGAACTCAACACTATGATTGTGCACTCCGGGAATCCGACAGCCATGCAAGCCAAACGCATAAAGGACACTGGTTCCGTGGTCATCGTATTTGAAGGCTATGAAGTTCCGAATCACGTCAAGTTTGGAGGTGTTCTTCTCAAGTGCTACCTGTATAGGCGGCAGGTGGATGTGTGCTACATATGCGCAAAAGTAGGCCATCGAGCGGATGTATGCCCGACGCCGGAGAAGAAAACCTGTCGTGGATGCGGGGTGGAAAATCCCACGGACTCACACGAGTGTAAAGCGAAGTGCAAGCTATGCGGAAAGGGACACCCAACGGGTGATCGGACTTGTAAGCAGCGCTATCAGACTCCTTTCATCGTGAGACAGCGACGAAGAGAACGGATTGAAGAGTCAAGACGGGAACGACAGCTTCCCGGAAGATTTGAAGATTTTCCTCGCATCGAAGAGCGGGGCGACCAACGGCGGAGCCATGGCTCTACCCATCGCTCAGAGTCCGCTGGCCCTAGGTCACAATCCGGCTCAAGGCCTGGTCATCTCCCGCCGCAAACAACATGGGCGCAGAAGGCTGGTGGTGTGAAAACACAGCAGGTAAGTGGGGGTAGTCCTACATGGCAGCCGGGCAGTGAGGAACTTAAACAGATGAGAGAGGAGAATTCTCTTCTGAAGGAGATGGTACTGACACTTAAAGAGGAGATCGGAACGCTGAGGAAAGCTTTGGAGGCTACTAGTAAGTCGGCTCCTGTTGCTATGGAGACTTCGGCAGGACCTGTAGGTCGCAAACGCAAAGCGGTAGGTGATGTAACTGTTTCGGACAAGGACGGTTTTGAATCGTTTCGGGAGACTATGGAGAAGTCGCTATCGGAGATCACGAACATACTCCAACAGCTTCGGGTGGACGTAGGGGAGCTCAAGAAGCAGAGCGCAGATCACGGTAAGCGACTTCGAGCATTGGAGGCTAGGACTGATGAGGTCCAAGTAGTTACACCACAGGAGAAAGGACGGACGCCGCATCTCCCTTCGCCACAGTCAAAGGCTGGGGCGGATGGAAACGCAAAATTTGGCAGCGAAAATGGCGGGGCAAAATAAGCAGCACCCGGCACTCCGCGTGTGGCAGTGGAACTGCTGGGGGTTTCAAAGAAAAAAGGCGGCATTGTGCCAATTTATTAGAGCTAGAGAAGGCAAGCCACATGTCCTGTTGCTGCAGGAGACTCTCCTAGAGGGGATTACCCTCTCTGGGTATGAGACTTTCTGCCGCAAATCGGATGATGGCAGGGGGATAGCGGCGTGCGTTTCCAAGCAAATCTCGGCTCTCGTACATCACGATCTTGACAAGCGATTTAAATCAGAATATCAGTGCATTGAGCTTCTCCCCGGGAGGCGACTGCTCAAGGGGTTGCTAATTTTACATGTTTACAGTTCCCCGAAACGTTCGAAGGACCGCTTTTATGCCCTTATTTCAAAGGCTATGAGTCTCGCGAACCGCGGGAAGATCCCGCTTTTGGTGTCTGGAGATTTTAACGCGCCACACACTGCGTGGGGGTATCCAAGAACTACAACGAAGGGTGACTCACTTTACAAGAGCACGCATGACTTGGGCATGATTATGCTGACTGATCCCCGTTATCCGTCGCGAATAGGAAATTCAGCTTGTAGGGACACTACGCCTGATTTGACTTTTACAAATTTTCAGGATCACTGCGAGTGGACTAATTTATATGAAGACTTAGGTAGCGACCATTATATACTAGAAACTACGCTGTCGGCAACTGTCACAGCTAGCAGGAAACACACTATAGTAGACTGGGATCTTTTCCGCGATATTCGTAAAGATGGGGGCTGCTGGGAAAATTTTGCGGATTGGAAACAGAACTTATCTAGCGACGTTAAGAGGGCCACAAAAGTCATCGAGACGCCGCCAGAGATTGGGACCATGGATAGCAAACTTGCCCACCTCTTCGAGGCCAGAAATGGCCTTAGGGAGCGCTGGAAACTGAACAAGCTCAATCGGCGGTTAAGGCGAAGGATTGCTGAAATTAACAGGGAGATCAAGACTTACTCCATGCAGCTTGAGAGAGCGCGATGGGAGGAGACATGCAACATGGTAGATGGACAAATGCGTGTTGGGGGAAAATGGAACTTACTCAAACATCTGATGGGGCCCGAAAAAAGCAAGGGTAGTCAGTGCCGGGTGGTCGACCGCATAGTCAGCGCGGCTCTCAGAGACAGCTCTGAAAAGGAGGTTTGCGATATGCTTGCAAGCAAATATTTGCCGCTTAGAGGGATGGATCCCACCCTTTCCAAGCCCCCCCTCTATAGTGGGCGGATGCAATCCAAGCTTGATGAGAATATCACGACAGCTGAAGTTCGGATGGCGCTAATGGATCTCAATGGCAGGTCGGCACCCGGGGCTGACCAGATCACTAACAAGACTTTGAGGAACCTTGATGACGCCTCAATTGACTTTCTCACCGACCTTTTTAACAAACACTGGGCTGATGGCACGTTCCCCGAGGAATGGAGACATGCGGAGGTGATCCTCATCCCTAAGCCGGGCAAAAAGCCCAGCCTTGACAGCCTCCGCCCCATCTCACTTACGTCTTGTGTTGGAAAGGTCTATGAGCATGTTTTGAACAATAGGTTCTGTGCGTTTATCGAGGATGAGGGTCTCCTCCCTCCGAATATGGTGGGTTTCCGTCCACACCTCTCAACGCAGGATGTGATGCTTCTCCTTAAATCTCACATCATTGACGACAGCACTCGCGATGCCAGGGCCATACTTGGTCTCGATCTGGCTAAGGCGTTTGATCACATATCTCATACCCACATACTGGAATCCATAAATGACATGAACCTGGGTGCGCGATTTTACAATTTTGCCGCTGCTTTTCTCAGTGAGCGAACGGCTACTCTTAAGTTGGGGGAGCTGAAGTCAGAACGGTACGAATTAGGTTCACGTGGAACCCCTCAGGGGGCAGTCGTCTCCCCGCTTCTTTTCAATATTGGCATGACTCGCCTTGCTCGCGAACTGGACGAACTTGAGGGGTTGGAAAGTGCGCTCTACGCGGATGATATCACGGTGTGGGTCCGAGGCGGTGCCATAGGGCGCCTTGAGGACAGATTGCAGGAGGCGGTCAACACGGTTGAAAGAAACATCAGTCGTATGTCTTTAAAGCTTTCAAGTAGTAAATCGGAGCTATTAATATACAGGCCCACCAGACAAGGACGGCGACCTAAGGACTGGGTCCCCCCTGAGCAGGTGGATGTGACATTATTGACTGCTAGTGGGGCTAGAATTCCCAAGGTTAGCTGTATCAGGATATTAGGCATGCTCATTTCAGCGGATGGACGTAACACTGAAACTTTACGTAGATTAGAGCGACATACTGCGGCTACACTTCGCCTCATTATTAGAGTTTCTAACAGGAAAGGAGGCATGAAGGAGGACAATCTTCTTCGCCTCTTTCATGCCTTCCTCATGAGTCACGTTCATTATGTTGCGTCTATGCATCATTGGCTCGCTGCAGAAAGGGAGAAGCTCAATGTACTGATCCGTAAAACTGTTAAAAGGGCACTCGGCCTTCCAATCCGAACTAGCACGGAGGGGCTGTTAGCATTAGGAATTCACAACACGTTGGATGAAATTATAGAGGCTCAACGCACGGCGCAGATCTCTCGCCTCTCGGTCACCCGGGCGGGTCGGGAGATTTTGGCACGTGCCGGAATTTCTACAATACTGCAGGAAGAGCGGATGACTTCTCTTGACTCCGCCGTTAGACAGGCACTCGTAGTTTATCCTATTCCTAGGAATATGCACCCTCAATTTAACGTCGCAAGGAGAAGGGCTAGAGCCAAGAAAATTTTGGAACAGGTGCACTCGAAGTCGGGATCGTCGATCTTCACGGACGCTGCGCGTGCGGATAGGAATCGTTATGTGGCCGTTGCGGTCTCTGAGCGAGGTACAGTAATGTCGGCATGCTCTGTCAAGGCAACCTCCCCGGCAATAGCTGAACAGGTATCCATCGCACTAGGGCTTTTGGACTCATCCCGTGTTCAGATCTATTCTGATTCTCGTTCGGCGGTTAGAGCCTTTGCCTCTGGCAGGGTCTCCCCACCTGTTGCTAGGATTCTCAGAGGTAGGACCATCACTCCACACGAGATCATTTGGTTCCCGGCCCATATGGGCTCCACGATCAGCGGCATCACCAACTCCAACGAATTGGCCCACGCCCGGGCGCGAGGACTTGCCTTCCGCGCGGGGCTTCACGGCCCTGGCACGTTGGACCGCTCCGCCCCGCCCGGGGCCGATCCTCTGGATGGGGGTGCGGCTGATCGAGGGTCGCGGGACGTTCTAGCGACATTTAACGAAGTCACTTCACATTATCGTCTGAGTCGTAGGGTCTTTCCTCCACCCCATTCGCATCTTACCAGAGGACAAGAAGTTACGCTCAGACTACTACAGACAGGGGTTTACCCTTGCCCAGCTAATGTATCTATTTATATGAATATATCTCCTGACTGCCCGGACTGTGGGTGTGTGTGTACATTTGAGCACATGATGTGGGACTGCCCCCACATACCCAAGGAACTCAAGGCGCAAATCATCCCAAGGCAAGGGTTTTATTCCGCCATCAAAAGTACGGATCGTCACCGTCAGCTTCGGGCAATCCAAGGGGCCCACGATGCCGCAGGCAGGTACTCCCTGCCTGTTCCAACGTGGGAGCGGCCCGCAGGGGCGTCGGGGTAAAACCCGGCTCTCCTCCCTCGGTGTACAATAAAGTTATCTATCTATCTATTAGTACTTTGGCCACATTCGGTAAACGAAATTTCCTGAAACTTGGTGCGTTAAGCCTCTGGTCTCCTCAGAGGTCAGTGTACTTCATTGGTTAAAACACACATGGATGACGACCAAGGGGAAAAATATTTACTGACTTGTCCATCAATGTTTTCACCAATGTTTTGTCCCGCCCAGGCGAGATTTTGTCGGTGTGCTTCATTTCTACCGATTAAGAACGATTCAGTCCTCAGCAGGTGACGTCAAAACATATAACATCACAGCGAGTTGTGGCGGGAACGTCAAGGTGGCGTCGCCACTGCATTTTTTTTTGCGCGTTTTCTCGCTTACCAGGCGTCTTCTCGCGACAAAGGTGTTGGTACTGGGAAAAGATATTGTACGAATACGAAAAAAAAATTTTTCTATTTAATGTTCCTGTAAGGGGTACCGGAAACAGGACGAGAGAAAATGACTTGGTTGTGCTTGCTGACACAGTGGCCAACGGAAAGGATCGTCAGAACGACGAGAGGTTGGGGTGAAGGGCGACTAACATTTTCATATAGTGATATTGCGAGGGGAAGCAGGCGGGAAGTGCCAGTGGTGAGGGGCATTCGGTCAGCCTTCAGTGTGACCCGCTGATGGACTATATAGTGCCGGCTTCTTCGCGAACTTTTCCTTTTTTTTCGTTTACTTTTTGTCGTGCAGTCGTAGACGTGGCCCGTCAAGACTGACACGAAAAAGCAAGCGCTAGGCAGATATTTTTTTCTGGGGAGGGGGGGGGGGGTTCAACCATATGTTATGTATGTTCGTACGTGCGTTTGTATGTGTGCGTGTATATATACGCAAGCAAAACTGAGAAATATCGGGGGAGTTCTGAACCCCCCCCCCCCCTTGGCTACGCCCCTGCAAAAGCGCAACACATACTCTTTCTTGTTTCTTTTTAGAGTGTACGCACTGTGTCGCCTGCACAAAAATGAACGGCGAAGCGTTATTACCAGTTTTAATCTGATTTTAAAGGTTGAGCAAGACTTATTCTGAACTATACAGTTCGCAGATGCTGCTGTATCGTGCACGCGATACAAACTTCTCAAGCAAACTTCCCTGCTTGTGCTGTACGAGACATACAACGAACATGGCCGCCTATACGAGCACTGATGCTTCAGCCACAGTGGATGGACTTACGTGGTTGGTGATCATCCCATCGGAAATAACCGCCGTAAAGATAGCGCTGTCCTACCAGGTGACATCGACAGCTTCGGAACTCGCTGTTTTATTGCGATAGCAATTATATGGACACTCTCGGCTGGTTTAACAACTGTGACATAACATGTGTGATGTTATGTCACAGATACTCTCGGCTGGTTTAACACCTGTGACAGTTCGCGCTCGTCCTGTGTGTACCTGTTCGTTCGTTTCGTGCGTCCTGCTTTATGTTTAAGCAGTGCGCTTCAAGTGTCGGGCTGTGATGCATGATAGTTCGCGCTCGTCCTGTGTGCGTTCTTTTCGTGCGTCCTTTGGGCTCGAGCGACGCGCTGGCAATTTCCAGCTGCTTTTTGTTCTTCGCGTTACATTCCAATTTGTTGCTATTGCATTCATTACTTCGCCGTTGCGGCGAAACTGTGACTTTTTCCTAGCGCACTTCGCTTAATTCATGGTGAACCACCCGAGAAATGGAGTGTGTTCAGTGACCCAAAGGCAGTTCTTCATTGTTTGATTTATGCCTTACACCCCCGACCCAGTGCGAACAACTATTCCCAGAAATTAGAGGGCTACTTTATCAGCCCAGCCGAGCGATACGTCACGTTCCTGTGGCTCCCAAAGCACTGTGGTACAATGGGCAATAAACACGCCGATGCGGCTCAATCTGCAAATAAAGAGGGTTTTCAGTGATCCATCCCGTTCTTTAGAACAGGGACCGAATTCACAAAACTTCTCTCTCGTGAGTGCGTTTTCCCATTGGTCAGCCGGCTTCGCTAATGATATATGTCAAACATTGCGATTGGCTGGAATATTCTCTTACGAAAATTTTTAGCGTAAGACGTTTTTGTGAACGCGGGCCCAGATGCATAGGTGAAATTATGTGCTTGCACGTGAAGCCGCAATATGCCTATAGAACACACCTCCGGAACATAGGTCAGCGCCAACTGGTGCCATCTACTTGACTTTGTCCTCTGTGTGGATTCTCTGGACTGAAGATTTTGTCGACTGTGGCTCGGTGTCGCTTCTGCAAAATACTTTCCCTTCCGCATCGGGTTAAAAGGTAGCGTTGCTTGACATCACGGTGACAGCGAGAAAACTATGGCATATTTTCTCGCTGCAGCGTGCAGAGGGCGTCACTGGTTGGCCCCTCTTGACGTCACCTGAAGTCGCTCAAGGCGGTGTTGTATTTTATGTGGTAGTGGCCTATTACAAGGACCATAGTTGTGCCGTTCCTAACCTGCCTGCTATATTTTTTCGCAAGACTGCCGTTTGTCGCCGCTCATCTTTCTCGTTCCGCTGTTGTAGGGTAGCAAGCCAAAAGCCTACCATCCGGTTAGCCTTGCTGTCCTAATCTCAATTTTCTCCCTTTCACACTGTCTGTCACTACAATCACTAGAAATAGCACCTGCCACAGTGGTCTAGTGGTTATGGTACTCGACTGCTGATGCGAAGGTCGTGGGTTTAGGTCCACGTTTAGGTCCACGTTAACGAACCCCAGGGGTCGAAATTTCCGGAGCCCTCCACTACGGCGTCCCTGATTATCATATCGTGGTTTTTTGACGCAAAACCCCAACAATTATTTTGCCATGAATAGCAACTTAAACCTCCATCTAATGTTTCCTGAGAAAGTACCTGCGCTCTTTTAATGCGTGCACGAGAACTTGCACAGTCGTCGTGCCCATGCGTCGTAGTAGCAAGGAAAGTGTTGTAAGCACATAACGCAGAAGTATGATCGGTCTCGTGTCCTTCAGTACGTGCATGAATGCAATGTGGTGACAAATATTATGGTGCATTGCTGATGTCACACATTGATTGAAGCAAGCGATTCCTGTCTAGCGTAATTTCGTTCTTCCCTTTTCTAACCGAAGCACACCTACAAGTGAGCACATGGATGCCCACTAGGAAGGAGAGAACCACGTGACGAGGAGCTCGCTCAATATTTGCTCTTTTCAACGCCTTTCCGAGAAATGCGCTGCCGTTTTTAGCGCGTATATAGGCCCAGTTGATGACGGCGGGGTGTCTCGGTCTAGCTTAAAGCTCCGTAATGCAAAAAAAAAAGGGAGAGAGAAGAAAGAGGGGAAATGCGAAACTGGGATCCAAAGAGGAGATATCATCGGATGCTGCATCCACCGACTCCTTCCGTGATGGCTCGAGCCGCGGCCATATGTGATTAGCCTAAATTTTTTATGAGGCGCACCTAATCGGCTTTGACCTGAAAGTGCGAGCGGCTTGCTCTTTCGCCTAGTATGCCACGTAAGTCCTCCCGCCAACTCTCGCAGGGGAATTCCCATCCGCTCGTTCAGGTCACAGTATCGGAAACTTGCACACGCAATGCCTGGCGACTGCCATTCTTTACCAGCCAACACAAACGGGATATTTATTTGCGGTACACCTTTAATGAACTCACCACAAGCTTATATGCTGCGTTAGAATTTATGCGCGTACAAGTAAAAAAAGAAAAGGCTCGCCGGATAATTATGAGCGCTTTCTTCAATTAAGCCTTTCTCTCTCCCTGTTTTTCAGTTTTCTTACCTTCTTTCTTTCCTTTGTGCTGTCGCTAGCAATACAACATAAAAAAATTTGAACCACTCCACTACTGGGAAGATGAAAGCCGGCGAAGCTGTGACTGTGGTGGGTCTGTCATGGTGACTATTGGTGTAGTGAGGCTGAAACCTCGCCGGTGTGCAGTCGCACCAGCCTGCATCGCGTTTGCGTTGCGCTTCAGTGGCCCGGTCCTCGCCGGCGGTATTGGACCCCGGCGCCTGTCGGTCCGACGCTTTTGTTCACGTCGGTGCTCCAGGCTGGCAAGCTGCTCTTCCGTGAGGGAGTCGCAGCTACTGGACATGGTGGAACTCATAGCTCGGCCATCGGCTGCGGCTGCACGCTCTGCGGCACGGCTTCACGTCGTTCTCGAGCCCATTCGCGCTTCTGTGTGCGTTGGCGTTCTATCTATTGGCGATCTTCCTCCGAGCGCACGACACGCGGCCGTCGTTAAGCGAGTCCAAAGGGCAATTGCTGATAACAGTGCTAGCGCGATCTCCACGTCACGAGACAAAGGGGCACAATGATTGGTTCGAAGTGCCGCCGGCGAGTATCGCAACATTTGTGAAAGAGGCACCGGTGGTGGCTAGGGGGCGACAATTAGTCTTCCACGCGTCGTTTTTTTTTTTTTTTGCGGACGCTATCTCCCAGAGCCTGTAAAAATGTCTCACTGATCTCGCGCTCGGATGCGATGGTTGCAATGCTACCAATTTGAAGCGTCCTATGTGCTTTTTACGTTCGCGAGAATCTTGTTCATTTTAGGGGCGAAGCACCTTAGGGTGACCGCGTGTCGGCGGGCATCGTCGTGTCCTGTCGCCGCTTGCATCGTCGTGTCCTCTACGTTTGCTTGAGCACAAGAGAGGGCGCCGCCACCTCAGCGCTCGCTGTCTGGTGAGAGAGAGAGAGCAAACGGCGCTCGTTGACTATGGAAACACTCTTTCTGCGATGAACGCTGAACTACCAGCCCGCAAGGAACGAGAACGCACCCTCGCCCGCGAACGACAACGCCTACTCAGGCAGCGTCTGCTGCCTGCATCGACAACAGACGACAATGCACGATGCACGCCGAGACCATAAGGTTCTTTGCCCTTAAAAACCGACTGCTCGCGCTGCACAACTGTTCACCAGCCACCCCGTATATATAGGCACTGGATCCTGACCTTTAACGTAGTGCTGATGGAAGGTTTCCCTTGTGCGTAATTGAACAATAAAGATTCGCAGCGTGCACATTAACTAAAAGCGGACTGTGGGTCTCTGTGTGTAATATCTCCTCTGTCTCTCAATGCCCGTTAGCAGTGATTTTGCTGTGGGAAACACCGGCGCACACTGCGTGCTTCGCCCCTTCACATGTTTCACGTTCGTGGGGCTGTTTTATTATAGCGTCAACGGTCCGGAATTATCTTTTAGGGGCGAAGCACCTTAAGACCTCACAATGTCCGTCCGTCCGCCGTAGTTTAGAGTCGAAGCGCAGGTGCAAAACAGCTATGCATAAACCGTCTACAGAGCGAGCATAGAGCGCATATGGTTTAAAAATAGACCGTACTCGGCGCGGCGCCGCTCGAAAGCTGCTCGAAAACAAGCGCATCGATCAACAGGTGACAACATGCGCAAAATCGCCTAAATAGCGCGCGTAGCGCGCACATGTTCCTAAAATAGAGCGTTCTCGGGCGCGGCGCCGCGCGATCTCGTCTTTGCCAACCTCAGGCTAGATCCGATCGAAGAACCATTGGCTATACATTTCACGGACCACAAAGCGGTAATAATGAAGGCAAAACGGAATCCACAACTGAACAGGGCATACGTGTTATGACCAATAAAGCACATTATATATAAGTGTACACACGCGTTGTCACTCATTTACAAGCGCGAGTGGGCACTTTCACAGGGAATTCACGGTTACCGAACGATCCCCAGTGCTTCGCCCACTCATCATCATTCACTTCGTGAATATGCATGGATTTTTTTTATGTAGTGTTATTCTATCTCAAGCGGAAACAAATATGCTGGCGCATCGGCATATATAACGTGCTTAGCGTAGAGATAAATGTGAAATAAGTCCTTTATGTAGGCTTTAAAAAGAAGAGGGCCAAGGGTGGTCCTCTGCGTCACACCTTTAGTAATAGTTTTCAGCTGTGAGAAGTTTCTGTATGTATCAAATACCTGTTTCCGATATTTTAGATAACATTTATTTAAGTCTAGCGGATGACTACGAATTCCGTAGCATTGTAACTTTTCAAACAACGTAGAATGCCAAATTTTATCAAAAAGTTTAATAACAGCCTACAAACATACACTGTAAAACTTGTGTGTTTTCGAACTGAGATAGCTATAGAATGAAGTCATTTTCTGAACTCCAAATGATTCGGGGAAATCGCATTGTTTTTCCGAGAAATGGTGCAGTTGGTGATGTATAAGTTTTTCTAATCCTTTCGAAAATACTTGCAACGTAGATAAATGTCCGTAGTTTGTAAAATTATTTTCGTCACCCTTTTTAGAGAAAACACTCACTTTTGCTATGTGTATTCTTTCGGGAAAGACTGCATTGGATAAAGAGAGATTAAATATATAAGTAATAGAAAAGGGAGACATATATTCAGCATATATTTGATGGGTCTGATCTCTATACAATGAACATTACGAGACGAGGTGCTCTTAAGCAGCGAAAAAAAAAAACGGAATAAACTTCTTGTTCCATTACAGGCTCAAGAAATATGGAGATGGCATTGGATCAGGGAGAAATTGAATAAACTCGATAGACATCTCATTGTCTTTATTATTTACCAAGTATTCATTGAATATACTTGCAAATTCGACTCCAGATATGTTGCTTCCGTTGATTGTGAGGGGTTGCACGTTTTGTTGTGATGTATTTCGGTTTAGAAATACATCAGTTTTTTACCACAAGAGATGTGTACTATCTGCGCTGGTTTCTATTACTGCGTGTATGTATTTCGATCTGCGCTTTTCTATTTCCTTACTTATTTGATTTCTTTACGCCTTAGGCTGCGGTTTCTTTCTTATTGAATTGGACTTGTGTTTCTGGGAAGTAACGTTTATAAATATCTTAGATTTTTGTCTAAAAACGTATTATAGGCTTCTTCGACGCGTTTTATCAGAAAGATCTCGCTAAGGTTACTACCAAGCGAGAGATGTCTTGAATGGTTACCGTCTGTCGCTTACGTTCTCGCAAACTGTATTTTTAATATAATTATAGTAAAATATGTCTACATTGGATACACGATATCGGGAAAGTATGAATGAAAATTTCTTTGTTTTGGATGCGGCCGACTGCTTTATGCGTTGCGTGAAGTCTATGGCTCCCGGATCGAGCTCTGTACGTATCATCGTGCGGCAAGAAAAGCTAGTAAGCAAATTATTAAAAGAAATTCGGGCAGCGCAGGAGAAATAACCGATTTTTTTACGTCGTAGCATCCTTGTGCGTTGCCAAAGAAGTCTTTCATATTCGCTTACGCTTTTTCTTTTTGCTTCTTCTGCTTCATTTTTGCCCCATAAACATTCGAAACTATGGCTTAAATAGCTCAACATCGTAATTTGGTGAATTACTGCCATCATTCCGGCTTAACAAGTTTCTTCTTCGGGTTCGAGTACAATTTCCCAAGCAGAATAATTACTGTACGACGGCCTTAGCTCCTCATACTTTGGTTAATTTCGTCCATGCAATTCTGTCTTGGGCGACATCCAAACAATAACGTGTCAATTTGGTCCTTAAAAAAATGCTGATGGTGTTCGTAATGAACATCTAGCAATGAGTTGCACCGACGCGCAAGGGTTTGGCGTGTATTACTCAGAAAATATTGAAAACTCGACGAGCTCACGAATGAAAAAAAAAAAAAGACTTTGAAAGGAAAATTTTCCCAGCGTGCGTAGAAACCGGACGTTTTCTATTGGCTCAGCTGTGAGCACACCCGCGGAAGCCGCAGCGGCGACTTGCCTTATTTCTGCCCCCAATCGCCCATTCGTTCTCGTTTTCCGTTATGAAACGTCTTCAGCGACGTTGCAGCCGAATGAGATTGCTTTGTCCCTACGTAACGGGACACCTGAGCCTTTCGCAGATGATTATGTAAGCATAGCGTTCGCATCGCACCATTTTTTTTCCGGCGCTATTGACCGGTAAGCCTCAGCTTTCAGTTCGCCCTTTTTTTTTTTCTATCCCCAGTCGCATTTCTTAGAATAACCGCACGGGATTGTGTTGTCTAATATTGATTCGTCATATCCACATACTGCATCCACTAGCTGCAGAAGGTTGCTGAAACGTCGCAAGTCACTGCATCGCATTTTCAAGGAAAAAGAGAATGCTGCATGTACGCCCTGCATGCATATAAAATGCGTGGCACAAGCTGAGAGGCAGGTTTTCAGGCAAGTCGGTCGGCTCTCTAAGGCGCTCTTAATTAATAAGATTGTGTCTGCCTGCATCGCCGAGGCCTGCTCGATGCTACACTTTGCGGAGTGTGAGTTTGTTAACGGCGCTTCTTTACTTGAACGAATTTATTATTTATTGACATGATGTCTGGAGATGTTTGCGCACAAATAAGGCGCCGGCTACTCTCTTAGAGGTGTCTGTCATGGATCACATAAGGTCCAAATTTCCAAGCGCAACTAACCCGCAGTATATACAATATACAACTTAGCGTAACAGTCATAAGACAACAATCAAAAGAACATATTCAACAATCACATATATGTGTACACACAATGATGTAAAAAAAAATTAAGAGCAACCGTTGCATATTATAACCAAGACAAAAATAGTTAACACGCAGATAAATATACACTGTGCCGTTATTGCAATTATTGCGCACTGGCGCGATTATGTAAGAGAACACATCTGCTCTGAATGTTGGATGGTAGTGCCCTGTTTTCAAACATATGATGATAGCGCTCCACTTTATACCTGTAGCTAGAATGAGAAAGTGATTGCGTGAAGTTCGTGAGCTGTTTTACATATGTAAATGGCCTCATACGTCACACCACTACTCGCTGCACACATCACGTCGCAAAGGATTTTCTCCAGAGTGAATGACATGGCTACGCTTTCGCATTTGCCACCGCCGCTGATGTTATGACACATTATCCCTTGCACAGATATTGCGCCCTAACTTTGTCAACTTCTGCTACACGACGTAGCTATGCATATCCCAAAAATAGCCTAAGCACACGAAAATGCTTGCGTACTTTTCTACGAAGTATAAAAAAAAAAGCTTTCGGTGTCTTTAGCTGCGTTTAAGGGACTTAATGGCGCAAGCTGGCTTAACTTCCTATAATGATAACTCTGCCTGGAATATACAGTTTCAGTAAACTCTACGGACCCTAAATGTAAGATTATGGACTGTGTGAACACACACTGTCCGCTCGGACCTAGTTGTTGACCGTCGTCCGCAATTATCGTACGCGATCGGAGCGAGCGAAAGCCGGCGCAAGCGCTCACAAGTCTGAAGTCGTGCTTGTGCTCGGCGCGCGGGCGAGCGCCGGTGGCGTCTAGTCATGTCGCACTGCGCCCGCTGTACCCGACAAAATGCCGTATAGTCTATAGTTCGACACATAGTCCGACGCGTACGCCCACGGCTGCTCTCTCCGGCGCATGCGTAGAACGTTTCCCGACCTATGCGCCGCTTTCATCAACGCAACGCCATCGGCGCCGTAGAATTTCCTAATAATACACTAGAGGAAAAACTGGCGCTAGTGTCTATAAGAGCTAAAACGCATGGCGCTTCAGCCAGCATGGGAATGATGGGTAGTACACGGATCTGTCTAAGCTTCGTTCTTTCGGCTCCGTTTGGCTCCGTGTGATCTGCAGCCGCTTTGTCGCCAGACGAAGTTCAGGAAAAGTTCAGCAGTTCCGCTTGATTACATTTTTAGGTTCACCAATTCAAATCGGCTCACGATGTTCACAACGATCCGTCCTATTATCCGAAGCAAAAGCCAAAACACAACAATAAACAAAGCCAGAAGTGCCTTCGAAGCCGCAAGCACGAAGGTTAGGCAAATCCGTATACTACCCATCACTCCTATAACTGAAGGATCGCAGCGCCAGAGTTCCCTCTAGTAAGTATTGTAGGAAACTCTATGATCGACGCCTCTTACCGCGCAATGCAATGTGGATCGGCGTAGACGGTGCAAAGAATGCGGGAATGGACCTTTTCAGGGTAAGTAGTCTGCATGCGCGGCAGCGTCGACGAGGCGTGCGCCATGTTTTTTGGTGGCCAAACCGCGACGGCCGGAGCGGGCCGTGTGACATCTGGCGTCACAAGCTTGCAAGTCTTCCCTCCAAGAAAAAGGTGCGAATCAGGCCTCCGAGACTGTATACCGGCGCGCGGCAGACAATTTAGAGGCCAAGGGCCACCAATTTCAGTTTCGGCGATTTACGCTGGAGGCGCTGTGCGTATCTGGAAAAGGTCCAGACAGCTGTCTCGACACCGGTTGCGTTCGCTTCGCCAGCGCTCGAATTAAAGTTTAGGCGGTACTAATGTGTCAGTGTCAGAGCACTGCCGCTCCGTGTGTGTCAGTGTCGGAGCACCGCCGCTCCGTATGTGTGTACCGCCTTTCGTTTTCGAGCCCTGCGTGGGGCAGTGTTTGTTTCCTGTGCGACGCGCCACCGAAACTCGAGACGTTCGAACTCACGGCTTTTACGAGCGTATTCCGCGAATTCTGTGTACGCGCTGGCTGCAGGGGTGTGGTCTCCGTGGGGACAAAAGGCCCATCTCGACGGAGGAGCCAGGCCGGAGCCCCCTGGCAGGGCAGTGAGCTTCGAGGCACGAACTGGGACGGACCGCGGGGCAGCCAGAAGAACGACATGTAACCTTTGTTTTAATACAGTTTGCTTTAAATCTTAAATTTGTATTCTTTCCTTCATTATTTCCCTGACAAATGTTCCACTTAAGGGTCTTTAATGGAGCTAGCGTTCGGTCAACTTTTAGTCGACTTGGTTTACGTTAACTTTTGGTCGTCGACTTCCTTTCCTTGAATCGATTAGGACTGGCTTGTTCACCGTTGTCCGCTTCCATTGTTCATGGAGCGCACGACCTTCTGGAACCACACTGGGAGCAGCAACTGACGACGTGCCCCAACGGGCCCGCAGATTACGCGGGAGGGGGCGCCGCCAAGAGAGTGCCGCGCGAAGCGCATGTTACACGCCACCTGGCGCGGACGTCGCCACGGAGCCGGCGCAGCGCGATTCCAGGGACGGGCGACGCGAGTGCCCTTGGGCGATAGGGAAGCGCAGCGGAGTAACGTCAGCCCTTCTCTCAATCTCTACAGAAATGATGCACCAGTGTATAGTAATGAGTCAACTGATCAGTGACATGTTGGAGATGTGCCAACACGTCAGTCGCCGTCCTCCTAACTTCATTGGGAGTTAAGCTATGGGTTTTTGACAGTGTAACTAGGCCCCTAATCAATCGACTATATATTACTCGTGTGCTACTTAGTCCGGCACTTGGGTACTAAGTACTCACCAAATGCCATCTACCTGTGTTCACCTAGGGCGAATCAATGTGTTCGTTTCTGTAAAATCCTTAAATTAATTTTAATTAATTATCTTATCAGACGACTGGTCCATTTTTGTAGTAAAATTCTGCTCCTATGTCATATATATCAGTAATCACCACGGCTCGCCCACGGCCCTCTCAAAGGCCGCGATTCCCCAGTGGAATGTCAGAGCGCTGATGTCATGCAGGTCAGAGAAGCTCCAGCCTCAGTGACTGATTGTACCCCTTTGCACGTGCAGTGCTCTCCTTCTCTTCCTCTTTCTATTCCCCATTCCCTTATGTCCAGTGCAGGGTAGCAAACCGGACGTTCGTCTGGTTAACCTCCCTCCCTTTCCTCTTCTCGCTTTCTCTCTGTCTCTACAAAACCCGTAAACTGGTGCTTCATGTTTATTACAGGGAAGCTGTATACCCCTCGTTCGTCGGAAAATTTCGTGGCGTAAACACAAAACGCCAGGCCCCTAAACCACCAACAGACGCTCGCGCTCGCTCACGTGCTCCTATGCTAGCAGATGCACGCCCTCCTTGCGTTTTCACCTCGGACGCTGAGGAAGGGCATTCGCAGAGGCGGACAGGCGAGCCGAGGAACTCGTTCGCTGTAGGCTCGTGCACAACGCCACAACTAAAGTTCGACCTCTGGGTTGTTTAGAGGCCCTTAAACAATTGAAGGCAAACGGCGCATCTTTCTTTGCAATCAGGCGTACAGCATAGAGGTCAGTATTCGTTTCAATAAGGAAAACCACAAAACAAGTATAGAAGCACGGAAGCTTGGGCGACTTTGTAAGACATCATGACACAACTTCAAAGCGTTAAAAAACAGGGACAGACGAAAAAGAGTGGACACGTGTCCACTCTTTTTCGTCTGTCCCTGTTTTTAGCGCTTTGAAATGGTGTCATGAAAACAAGTATCAATATCGCATGATGGATGATAAGGCGCCTGTGAACATGGGAACACCCTCCCACTCGTTCCCGGTAAAGATTAGGTTGCAGCTGCTTTGCGCTTCTCACGATGGCCTCGAATGACGTCAAAAGGCTCTTCCTTCTCCCCGCGTGTGTTTTCCGCTTTCATATATAAAAGGGAGACTCGTCTAGCAACTCATTCAGTTCATTCTAAGAATGCCATGGGTAGATCATGGATCATAGAAGAACAGCGTGAATACAATGCTCGACGAAAAGAAGAAATTCGAGTTGCTGAAAATGGTCGTGGAACCAATCATGGTCTAGCACAGCGACCACAAAGCTATTATCTCTACTATTTCTCTAAAGTAATAATAAAACATACTCCCCCCCCTTCCCCCACCAGCATGTGTGGTGTTTGACACAGCTTCGCTGGAGATTCACGTTCGCAAGGCGGGATGGCGGCCATTTATTTATTTTATTTATTTATTTATTTATTTATTTATTTATTTATTTATTTATTTATTTATTTATTTATTTATTTATTTATTTATTTATTGACAACCCGCACTCCGTGGCGAATCTGGGGTGCTCCGCAAGGAACATTAAGCTAGGTGCTAGCGCCGGCCGTAATAAAAATAGGCTGTTTGGGACTCTGATAAAAACTTAGCGAATACCTGAATCTTTAAGACTTTAATCACGCTAAAAACAGGCCCACGGGATTTCTGAAAGGGTAGCCTGGACGGTGCTGTGGGTTGCTTTCTTCACACACTGCCAGCATTACTCATCAGATTTCCACGTTGCCTTTGCTTCAACAGGCTAGATATCCTGTCAAAAAGTGGGATATCCATAATGACTGTTTTATTGGCTAATGACAGCATAATTATTTTATGGTTCTCGGATAAACGGTATTTTACGCCTGATTTACAACTGAGCGTTGTTTCTTAAGCGGAAGATGAAACACAAACAGATGACAAACTCACAAACTCACAAAGTGACGCTTCTTATGGTTTATTGATTTCTCGCGCAAGAAGTAATGTCCTGTTGACGTTGCGTCGTCTTCAAAAAGTGCCTTGTTGCGCTTGAGTGATTCAGTTTGGCCAGACGGTAAACTCGTGGCAGCACATCTTCTCCTCCTTGAGCGCGACTTGTTAGCCTGCACAAACGAATAAGAACGTGGACAGACATATTCCTCCAGCATGAGCTCGAAATTTGCTGAAATAAATTATCCTAATGCTCTCATTTAAAAGAAAACTTCTAAAAATAACAATGACCTAGTACCATTATTTCCACTAATGGTACCACTAGTACCATTACGACTAGTACCACTAGTACCAAATAATGGTGCCACTAGTACCATTATTTGTACTTTTTAATACATGACCGACAAGGATACCAGCAATGCACATAATAGTAATCAAATGTATTGGGTTATATCAGTGCTCGCATAAAAAAAAGCGAGAGGGAAAGTTCTCATGACTCCCCAAAACACCCGAAAAATACAGATGTCACTCGAATGCACGCTTAGGAGAGCGACTTGAACCAGATTACCTTATGCGGGATTTCCGGGAAATAAACAACTTTCGTTGTAGTCAGTGTGTTCTATATCTAGGGCTCCGTGTTTTCGGATAAGCATGAAAAAATTCGATAAAGACTCGCCGGTAAAATTTTTGACAATTCGAATTTATTCGATAAGCTCCGTTTTTAAAAGAGAATTTTCAACGTTCAAAGGGCATCTTCAAAGCTGAGTATCATCAGTTGAAAGGAGCGCACCTCCATCCGCGGAAGCAACCTCGTAAAGTATGCTTGCGTCTATTACAGCAAGCTTTAAGGTTGTAATACGAACAAACGTAGGTGTTTTGTATGCAAGTATTTGTGCTTGTATGTATATGTTTTTGCGCGTTCAAACCTACCAGACAGCTAAAATACACTTAGTGTGTTGCGTTGACATGTTTTCGTGTTCAGATATCATTTCATCTAAGCTTTCGTAGTATTGAGAATAATAATAATAATAGGTCCTTTATTTTTCCTCAAGAAGATGAGGGAGGCTGAGAGAAAAAGCTGAGAAGCAGCCTGACTAGCTCCTGCTCCCCCCAAAAGTGCACTTTGGCGAGTTTAGAGCAGTGCAAATCAACAGCCTTATTAACAGGGTAAATGAACAGGAAGTGAGGAGAAGATGAAAGAATGGAGAAACAGGATTATCAGCAACAATGCAACGCATTTTCATTGGAAATACAAATAATAAGAACACATTGCGACAGCTTATAACGCAAAATTAAACACCAAATTTTGGAGAATGGGAGATTTACGCGAAATGAACTCCGATAAACGTCGAATTTCCTCTAAAAAATAAACTCCGAAAAACACCCTCCGAATTTCAAGAAAAATAAACTTCGAAAACATGAAGCCTTACCTATATCGAACTCAATAACTTCACAGGATACTTTGGTATATGACCAACACAGACTAACTATCAGGGTGAATGGCGAAGTAGTAATGAAACAAATTTTTCCGTGAATGCCATGCGCCAATAACTGTTGTTGTCGCCTTAGGAAGACAGTCTGAAAGTCCCTCGCTAGTGCACTTGTTGCACCAGTACATCAACAAGACCCAAATGTCAAATTAAAAAAAAATTGCAGTGGCTTAGCTCGGCTATGCCAGGATATACGTAGCGTTAGCAAAGGTTCAGCTGATTATTCTTAGCTTTCCAGATTGTCTAGGAACATTAGCCTTCTTCTGTTTATTCTTCGTACGCTGAACCGCTAATTGCCAGGCAGCTACTTCGGGATCCGATGAGATAAGCTTCTCGGCTCTTTTGCGCCGTCGAGCAGCATTTGCGCTCTCCTTCTCCATGACGTTACCCACCTGCAAACGCCAGTCAGAGTTGCTATCAAGCGGCCCCAGCGCACTGTCAGACGGCGACTGCACAGCGAAGGCGAATAGCTGCGCGCGCGCTGGCGCCACTGTGTCTACGACGTCACTCCTCTCGAATGCGGCGCAGACCAGCAGCGGCGAGCCGCGCGCGGCGGTGTCGGTGAGCGCGTGAGATGCCAGCTCCGGTGACCCAGCTGTGTGACATCACTGATCCTCGCGCATGCGCAGCACGGCTCACGACCCTCCACGCGAAATCGGCTCAGGCTAGGCAAGTATAGCTAACGCTACAAAATTGATTCTCGCCCTACGGATGTGTGAACGGTGTCCAAATGTGTTATTCCTCCCAGCAGGATTGCCTAAGGAATAGGTAATAAAGTGTGCCTTTTTATCTAATAAATAATTTCACCTTACTTACGGTTGTTCCTTAACAATGCTTCGCAGGGTAGTTATGTCCCGAAAAGAAATCGTAATCTGGGTAGCTTTCGAAGTGTCATGAAACACTTTTTTAACATATTCAGAGAAGCCCCGCCACGGTGGTCTAGTGGTTATGGCGCTCTTCTGCTGACCCGAAGGTCGCGGGATCGAATCCCGGCCGTGGCGGCTGCATTTTCAACGGAGGGGAGAATGTTTGAGGTCCGTGCACTTAGATTTAAGTGCACGTTAAAGAACCCCAGGTGGTCGAAATTTCCGGAGCCCTCCACTATGGCGTCTCTCATAATCATATCTCGTGTATTTGGGACGACAAACCCCAGATATTATTATATGATAACATGTTTAAAGAAACATTATCGGTGTGGTATGAGAACATGCGAGTCAAATATTATTTTAACGCGTTCACCAGGAAATCGGCGATCCTGCCCCAAAGGCAGCCAAAAATTGCGTGCCCTTACTGGTGTTAGCTACATTGGAAGCGGGAACCAGTCGCTCCAACAAACAACGGCCGATCTCGCGATCATTCTCAGTAATACTGTTGACAATTATTAGTTAGGTAAATCATAAGTTCATGTGTGTCCCCAGTCACAAAAAAATGCCGAAAGTATGTCATTTTTCATATTTTCATATTTTCTCTTAGATCAATCGTCCCGAAATGGCGCCGAGATAGATGTTCTTCCGCTTACATTTATCTTAAACGGGCACTGAATTGCAATATAATTTTGTCGTGTTATTAAATCACCTTCCCACAGTACCGAAAGCACCGCTGTCGCTGTGAGAAGGGCTCTTAGTAAGTGAGATAAATCACAAAAATAAAATGCCCATGGCGACGCCACCTTAAAGTTTCCGCACCAACGCCGGTACGTCATAGATGGACGCGCCGAATGGGACGGACGTGTAACGCGTTGCAGGTGCTAATCGCAGAGGCCATAGTATTATCGAATTGCTTTACTTTACGGCCCCCAGAGGGCAACACCACCCCGCCGACCGGGAGAGTGGTAGATATAAAAGACGCGTTTGTAAAACCTCTAGAGTCTGTGACCATGGCGCAGTGGATAGTGTGCCCGGCATCTTTTGTTGCTGACCGAGCAGGCTTGGGTTCGATGACCGTTGACGGACCTTTTTTTCTTTGCCATCTGATCGTGTAAATTTTTTCAACGTCATTTCCGTGACGGAAATATGTCACTGAAATCTTGGTGGGCCCCGGCATAAATCATTTTCGTGTTAAAAACTTTGTTGAGCCACTGTGGTCAAAATACGAAAAAATACGTTGAAGTCCATGACGTCGCACCGACATTCATGTGCAAAGGTTTCGGTGCAAAATTCAAAAGTGAAACTTTGACCCCTTCATTTTCTCTTCTAGTGATAAACGCATGATAGCAAAAGTAATGTCAGTAGAGTCCTAAATATCAATTTATCAATCTGAACTGAATCAGTCTTTCACTTTTCCGTCCCTTATACGGCTTAAAGGACTTTCCGTCCCTTGGCTCGTGCAGCTGGTAATTAGCAAATAGGATGCCAGACGTTTAAACTTTTTTAATACATCAACTAACTCGGAATTGACAGATTTCCTTTCCCGTATTCAATGTTACGGCGTGGTTGTTCGGGAAAGATGTTAATGATAATGAGGGGTGTGTGAATATTCGAGTTTCGAATTCGAATCGAATAATACCTAATCAAATAATTCGATTCGAGTTTGGAATAGCTAGTGTTCGAAGTTTCGAACACTAGCTATTCCAAACTCGGACGATTATCTAACACGCGACAAAGGCGAATGGCGCAACTTTGTGTGGATGGCGTGGCTAAAACTAACACTACCATCCTTACAGTAGGCCTTTTGTTAAAACTTTCATCGATATCGTGGTTCACAAGCAACCGCATGTTTATTTTACACGAGATTATGTCGTTTCTGCGCGTCATAGCTCCAGAAAAGAAGGCTAAGGAACAGGCTAGGAGGCCGTCGAACTGCTAGCGTCAGAAAATAACTCGCACACTGAGCTCAGACCTTATATTCAAGAGGTTCAAAAATGCTTCAGTGAGCCCATGATCCCAAGAAAGGATGATTCTTTGAAATACTGGAAAGAGCATGGAGCTTTACTTTATCCAAGCATCGCCAAAATTGCTTTGCGATACCTTCCCATCCCTGCTACTGAGATGCCCAGGCGCGCATGTTTTCAACTGCAGGAAACACCGTAACATCTCGGCGAGAGAGCCTGACGCCAGGTCATGTGAAGCAGCTTGTATTTCTGAATGGCAATTTTTAGACTTTCGGTAGCAGTCAGTCACCGCGTTATGTGCTCGAGGACATCAGCAGATTTCATTTCTTTTTTCTTTCTTTGAATTTTGAATAAAACCTTTCGTATTCGATATTCGATTCGATATTCGGTATTTTTGGCCGCTATTCGGCACTATTCGATTCGAATTTGATTCGAGATGAAATTTCACTATTCGCACACCCCTAATGATAATCTAAAAACGGGTTAACCTGTCTGCCTTTACTTTTTCTCTCCATGTTTCTCATAAATCAATTGCGCCTGTAAAGCGTGCTTTTTTACAAAAAGAGGATTTTGCAGGTGAAGCATCAACGCTTTTGTGCAGGGTTACCAGCTTTCGTGCAATCGAAGTTGGGCGGCGGAGGTGGAAAAGGGGGGAGGTTGCTTAGGCCAGAACAGTGTTTCCACCAGCAGATGCGCGGCTTCTCTGGAAGGAATATTGCGTTTGAACACAACTAAAGTATCCATCTCCTTCTTGTCCTCCAGTCGTCTCGCCTCGTACGCACGTCTTTGACCCGTCTTCACACTTTCACACCTCGCGCTTATTCTCCTTAACTCACCAGGCCGCAGCGTCCAAAATGCCTTGAAGCCGCCTATGCGTCAGGCATGCGCTGCATCATCGGAAAGCAGAACTCAGAAGCCACTGTGATCCCCCGCGTGGTAAGACAGCGGGGAACGGCAAAGGCCATGCGCTGCTTCTCGAGGCTGAATAGTGAACTAAGGCGCCCGCGGTTCCCTTTCGGTATGGTAATAGCTCTCGTTCCAGTTCCCAGTGCTTGCGATATTTGCATTGTATACGTAGGTCAAAGCAGACGATAAGTCGTAAATTCAAGCGTCCCGGCTATATCAGCTTCGCATTCGGGACTGCCTTGCTAAATACGGGACGGTTGGCAACCTTACTTTGACGCCATGCTGAGGTAGATTCAAATGGGTTGAGAAGTAGTAGGGAAAAAAAGTCGTCGTATTTTCCTCGCCGGCGGCAAGAGTTTGCCATAACACAGTCACGTGTACACAGATTGTTTCAAGTAACTGGAACCAAATAGTAAGAAAAATGGGTGAAGCTTGCATTAAGCCGCGCAAGGCTTGAAACAGCGAAACTGGACGATTCTGAAGACTAATCTGGTTGCTTCTAGGTTATTTTTAGGCCTTTTCTAGGTGATGCCGGTTGTTTCTAGGTTGCTTCTCGGTCGTTGCTGGGCTTTAGCCAGATGATGCTAGGTCGTTTCTACGTTGATTCTCGGCGCAGAGAGGTTCGAGTTAAACCACAGACAGTCACAGCATGACACGGATGTCGAAACTGCAGAGACGGAACCTCGCCCTGAAACCAAGAGTTCGCACCAGCTCATACATCTACGGGCACGTCGTCGTTGGCGTAGGCCTTCCATCGCTTCGGTGTGTTCTCGCAGCCGCCGTTGCCGTTCCCGTTCCCTAGTATTTTGATTCTCTCGTTCTACGTACTCGGGGTCTTCGGCTCATCGCCGTCGATTCGCAGCCATTCGTTGGACTAAATGTTGCCTTCTTCCTTTTTAGTGGACCAGTGGTGAGTAGTGGGATTTACCCAGTTTCTGTAGCACATACCCGTTTATGATGATGAAGTTGTGAGTAGTGGGATTTACCGTATTTCTGTGACACACAACTGTTTATGATGATGGTAGCTTTTTTGGTTCGCCGGACAAGGCACGATTGG
Source organism: Rhipicephalus sanguineus (assembly GCF_013339695.2). Lineage (NCBI taxonomy): Eukaryota > Metazoa > Arthropoda > Arachnida > Ixodida > Ixodidae > Rhipicephalus > Rhipicephalus sanguineus. The sequence continues at coordinate 16,131,138 of NC_051177.1, forward strand.
CTTAACAGCTACGCTGTTAAAAAAAGGGTTAACCGCATCTGAATAAAACCAGCTGTTTGCCGTCATGTGGCGCTCGTTGGGGCATTTTAGATGCGTAGCAGTTTTTGCTCGGGGCTGTGTCCGGCGGTGGCGTCCGCGCTACACTGCGCATGCGCCTTGCTCTCTCTCTCTCTCTACTCTCCTACGCTCCCCCCTCTCGCGCGCCTGTCGACCGCGTTCCCTGATCGCCCCGTGAGAATTAACGGCCAGGCTAGAGGGAACACACGACGCGTGTAGCGTTCCTCTTCGCGTTCCACGATGCTTTGAATGGATGGATGCAGCTTACGGCGCGGGACTTCGCCCCAGCTTAAGAACCTGGCGAGCCAGCTCCTAAAAAATTACACCATATCCCGCACAAGCGAACCATCTCCCCGCTGCTTCGCATCCACACATGGTTCCCTTTAGCGGGAGCTGGTGTAACTTTTTATATTATGTTTAATTTGTTAATTAACTTCCATGAGACTTTACTTTAAACGCTAATTAACTTCCATGAAAGTAAGCTTATGATTTCCTCTGCTATCAAAACGCAGGAAAATATTTCACCACTGCCTGTTCCAGAAGATATATCATGACAATCCCATTATCAAGAATAAATTGATAACCCCTTCTTCTTACGTATCTGCCCCCATCGACCATCGTCGTAAAGTCGGTATTCCCTGATGCCCACGCCAACCATTTTTACAATTCATTCATCCCCCGTACGTCGGCAAGGTGGAATCACCTTCCCCGATCTGCCGTCAATATTACTGATAATTCAAGTTCAAGGCTGTTTTAAACAACCTGTTGCTTTCATAAAGTTATTATTTTTTGGCAGCAGGATAATTTTTTCCCTCTTTGCATAGCCCTTATCATTGCGCCAATATTTCACCACGTCGTAATGATGCATTCTTTGGTCCATAGGCACATGTTAGTGCTTTGAGCGTTATTTCGTTTCCGTTGTTTCCTTGTTGTAAAGGCCCTTTTGTGCTTGGTATTCTCAATCAACTGTTTTTTGTTCTTGTAGTGTGCGCTGTTTATTGTTAGTTTCCTTTAGTATATCCATGTGAAGACTCCCCCCCCCCCGTTTTTTTTAGTTTGAAAATATGTTGTATGTTACGAATGTAACCCACTCCCCTCCGTGATGCCCTCACACCCCGAGGGTAATGAAATAAATAAATAAACTAAGATCAATTGTGCAAAATTTTAATGCTCAATTTAGGGCCAAGTGCGTTTCATTAGACTGTATAGGGCATTCCCAAAGAAACTATCCAATTTTTTGTGGCAACGTACATGCTGCGTGATGATTTTTTTCGGCGTTTAAAGAAAGCCCGCGAAATATGAAATAAAACCAAGCGACTGCACTGCTCATGCGCTACCACACTGCAGCGCTCTCAAGCATGCTTCGAGCGAAAAAACTGTGCGGCTAATCTGGCCTGTTACAAGACTACCGCCATTGTCAGCAGCGAGTCCGTTGCTTTCACCAAATATAGAGATATACCCATAATAGTACTGGGTACTATTATGTGCACAGCACATAATAATACTGTGTACTATTACGTACTGTGAACCACTATAGTACTGTAAACTATACTAGACTGTAATTGATGCAGATAATCTGACGTCTAGTAGTCAAGTGCCAATGGGTTGTATTTTATATAGATACCCAGTACAATAACCGGCATTCCTGCTGACACAAAAACAATATGTTCGAGGTCATCGTGCCAACGCAAATATCTAGTATATTGTTATTATGTTTGCACACAATGCAAACAGGCGCTTCCTGTCAGTGTGACCAACGAAGCCTCAGTGTTTATTGTGCGTTATTTCTATGCCCATCCAATATTTCAACCATAATATTAAGTGTTATGAACTACCGTTTAAGCGCGAAAAAATACGAAATTATAATAGAGATGTAATGTGCTGTGTTATGTCTATTGTTGCAGATATGTGCAGATATGGCACAGGAAAAGATTGACGTGACCGCCTGCTAATAAAAAAATAACGATATACTTTAGGAACACTTTTTCTGAGCCGCCGTGGTGCCCATTTGCCCACGAATGCAACGACCTGGGGTCAAGACGGGTGGCACAATCAATTGCAGACAGTGGGAAATACCGGGGAGAAAAGAAAAGAAGCTCAAAAAAGCAAAACAGCCGGGCATAAAAGGTAAGTTTCCGCGTGCTTTTACCTCCGGCAGGGGCAAAACCTCCAAGCAAGGGAAAAGACGTTGCGAGGCAAAAGGGCGGAGACCACTCGGTGGGCCAGCCATCGCTCGATAGGAGAAGGAATGGGAGAGGTTGTGCCCCCCACCGAACAAGATAGCATCGGAGCTCCCAGACTGTAGAAAACGCACGCCTCGAGGCATCCGTGAACGGTGTTGAAGCAATATTGCGCCTATGCCACGGTCAGCCGATCAAATATGGCAGACCCAGGCTGGCGTGATCTGATTGAACATGTATCGTGAACGGCTGACGCTCGCGCTGACCGCCGGCGATGTTCGACCAGGCTTGGCGTGAATAGCGCGCGGCCGGAGAGATGCGCGTTCATTTCGCGTCGCAGCATGAGAGGTTACTCGAACGAGATTGTTGGACCAAAGCAAGCTTCCTTTGATTATGCGGCAAAGCGAACGTGCAGCCTGAAACACATACGACATGCATGTCTGGTCCCCTAGCGACTTCATCGTGAAGAACAATCAGCATTTTAACAACCGCTGGTTCTACCCGCCGTGGTAGCTTAGCGGCTATGGTGTTGCGCTGCTAAGCTCTATAAGACTCGGGTTCGACTCCCGGGCATGGCGGCCGCCTTTAGATAGGGATGAAACGTCAACACGCCGTGATACTAAAATTTGCATTCACGTTAAGGAACCCTGAGCGGCCAAAATTATTAAAGGGTCCTTGACGACTGCGTGCTCAGAACGTGATTTTAGAACGTAAAACATCCGTATTTAATGAAGGAAGCAATGACATTATATCTTATAGGTTATAATTTTGTTCTTTTCTCGAACTTTCTAAGAAGCGGCGCGTCCTCTCTGTTTTCTTTCGTTTCGGCGCGGGCGAGGTAACGGACACGAGGGCGTCCTCGTATATTTCTATCTATCCCAGTGCCGTAATTTAGTTTTCTGCAATGTCGTTAGTGCTACGAGATAGTGTTCGCTTCAAACTGATGGCTGCAAAGGTTTTTTTCGAAAGTTTACACAACCTGTTTGTGTGACTGCAGTGAGCACAATAAATGTTGCAAGTAATGTTTGGCAAAAACAGCAGTGCTTAGTAAAAAATACTCTGACCCGTTTCTAGCTCAAAGCTACAAGGAAACTATTTCCTACAAAGAAAGCTTGCCAGTAGACCAAAATAATTTCTGGTTTTTTATGACAGCGGAGTTGTTCTAACTCGACGTAAAGCGATTGACCGTGCCCGCAGATTATCATCATCACGAACGGGTATGTGCCACAGAATTTGCTCAGATCCCACTACTCACCGTACGGCGTGGCCGGTAATAACCCTGAGAACGAGTACAGAGGGAGAAAGAAAAAGAAAAAAACACAGAGACGGAAAAAATATATATAAAGAAAGAGAAAAATTCTTGCCAAACAAAAAGTTGTTCACGAGGTGGGATTCGAACCCGCGTACCCACGATCCGAAGGGGAGCGTCCTAGCCACTCGGCTATCCAGGCACGCTAGCAGAGCATAGCATAGCCTTGTATAGTATAGTGTAGCAAGGGGGTGGGAAACGGAAGTTAGCGTGAGGAGGAGATATGTGATGGTGAGGAGGAGGGAAAAGAGGAGGGGAGAGAGTAAAGCATAGCACCGAAAGAATGGGAAAGAGAGAAATAGAAAGATATGCAGAAAGAGAAGGAAAGAGAGGCATAGAGAACATCAACGAAAGAGAGAAAGAAGTAGAGAGACACAAAAAAAGATAGAAAGCAAGGGGAAGCAAGCACCGCGTCGTCTAGCGACCATATACCGCACCACCTGGCCAAGCCGCGCATGCTCAGTAGCTAAGCCACGCCGACCGACGGAGATATCGAGCGCAAACTCCGCTCTATGATGCATAGACTGGCCGCGTACTCCCGAGAAGGAAGCCGCGCATCTCGAAGCTAGACGTGTCGGTCGACGGGGAGTACGGGCGGCGACGGGCCCGTGCTTCGCTTGGCCAAGCTTTGCGCGACTTAGTGCAAACAGTCCGCACTTTTTTCCTCTGCCTGCTTGATTCCGCAGAACTTATGTGCCAAACGGTGTTTGGCGTGACTGGTGATTCTTCAGCAAAATTGACAAAAAAGATTCTAGTTTTATTTACCGATATGACAACGAGGCATGCTGTAGTGAGGGATTAGAAAACAATTTTGACAGATGAGGCTTAGGAAAGCTTTTCTTGTTTGTGTTTTGTAGCTCTATGGAGCATTTAAGAGAGCATTGTTTCACAATTATTGCGTATGTCTAGATGAACCTTACTATCAGTAAAGTTTGTAGGAGAACAAATGAAAAAAAAAAGGTATTCCTTTAAATACTTTTTGTGTGTTCTAGCAAATGATCAAGTCCGTGTTATTTATTCTTATGCTTGACGGGTGGTATGACTCGTTTGTCATCAGCAGGCTATTTGAAGTATCAAAAAATTAAACGTCGTAAGAAATAAGACTTCACTAAAAGAGGCATGTACGATAAACTTGAAGAATTATTTCAAGACACCGTCGAAATCTTGCAAATTGCTCCAGGGCTCAATTGAAAGTTAAAATAAAAGCAATATGTTAGTTTCATTAAGGAGATGACTAAAAGAATCTCCAGGCCTGCGCAGGCTGGAAGAGCGGCCTTTCCAGAGCCCGTTGCAGACTCTCTTGTGGCAACTAATACAAGTACACATGCAAGGTGCCCACTACGCCATAAACCAAAGAAAGCAAAGAAAAGGTCACAGTTTTGCCGCAAGGGCGAAGCAATGAGTGCGATAGCAAGAGGCTCGCCAGTGAATACTCTCAGTTTGAAGAGCGCTCCTGTTGCAAAGGCGGCCGAAGCAGCGAAGAAAACTAGCGTGCTTGAAGTGTCGAGCTGTGACACTTGACAGTTCGTGCTCCTCCTCCGTTTGTTCATTTAGCGGCGTCCCTTGAGCTCCAGTGACTTTCATACGCTCCGTAACATCAGCGTGGGCATCACGGTGAAAGCTCGAAACATTCCTCTTCCCCTCACTACGAGATAACCGCGCGAGCAGACAGCGGAAAGGCAAGGTTCTCCCTGCGCAAATATTAGAAGAAGCGAGCGAGCTGGCCGACGACTTTTAAATACGCCCGTTGTGCTCCTCGCGCCATATCGCTGGTAATGAAGAAACGCTTATAAGCGCCTGCCGTCTCGGAGTGCTGCGAGCGGTAAAGGATGAGTGTATAGTGAGTAATAGCTAAGCGGCTCAGTGGACCAGCGGGCCCAGCGGAAGAGCGGAGAGATCAGCGGAGCGCGAGAAGAAAGGAAGAGTAATAGCTAAGCGGCCTAGCGTCGCCCCGCTCGTTGAACGTAGAACGCACCTCGCGTTCCGCTGTGGAGTCAGTTGAGCGTAGCGTGAAGGTGCGTCCACTAGGTTTCGCCGTCGTTTTGCAGCCAAGCTGACCGCGTCTCGACAAGACGCGCTTGCGAAAAACGCGAAATGTATGCAGTTCTCTGCACGTCTGTGAACACGTGATCAAATGTAATCTGTATGAAAAAGATGTCAAAGTAGCACCTATACTTTCTCAAGTTTCTTGTGTCTTCTTGTCTCCAATTTCGAAATAAAAGATCAACACGAGCTTTAGGTCATCTCTACTTTAGGTCATCTCCAAATGCCCTCGTCTTCAGAGGTCTTCTTATGTTGAAAATCAGCGCCGGGACTTTTTCGCCTGGAGCAGAGCGAGCGCTATGTTGGCGGGTATCGCCGACAACATGCCGCTGGGTGTGTTCAGATAAGGACAGACCAAGGGGGGTCCCGACTATTTTTTGTTTTGCACGAAATTTTTATATGAGCTGGGCAAATGTCTCTATAGAAAGGAATGAACCTTCGTTTTGCGGAAATTATCACGGATTTCTAGGAAAAAATTCGCGTTTCACAACAGGTGGAAAAAGGCAATTCTGCAACTTTCAGATTTCACAACTTTGGAGGCCTATCACTAAAAACTTATCGCATTGTGGACATCAGCGTTAATTTTTCGTAAATCTTCAGCAATAGTACTATCGGCCTACGGAAATTTAAATTTGTGTGACTGACAGTACATTTTTGAAAAATTGTCAAACTTTGATTTTTGAGCGGCTTACTCTGGCTGACCCCAAATTCAAGGGTCTTTTTTGCAGTTTTCGCTAAAGCGCTGAAGCTGAAAATATTTCTCGCAAGTCTACCAAAGGTTTTTCGCTAATTAAGCAAAACGTTATGCGACTACACTGCATATTTATTTCGTTATAAAATCCCAAAAATGCCATAATTCCAAAACTAGCGAAAATTGCAACATTTTAGGGTCGTTTTAAAAAAAATAATCATCACCGATTTTTATGAAAATGACGGACTATACCCGGCCATGACTGCTAAATATTGTGCTGCAAAAATATGTTGCATTATTTTGTTTGAAGTGAGAAAACTGAGCTTATTTTAATACCCATGTATGGTCTTAACATCAATGTGTGGCGTTCTAATGATAAAATAAATTTAATAGACATATTTAGTTCGTAGTTCGCTTTTTTGGTTTTAATAATGACGATGGACCCAGCTTGTGTCTTTTTGACCGTTTTGAGTCACAGAAAACCTGAGCTTGAATTTTTCAGAGCTCCTCTGTCTGTATCCATACTACGGCACATTGAGGCAGCAGGCACGCGAGAGCGCGTACAGCAAGACCAGAGCGTAATTGAATGCCACCCGCAAGAGAGGGAAACAAAAGTACGTATAACAGCCAAGCACTCCGAGAACCTGTGACGGAGAACACATGACCGTCGTGAAATGCGAGACGCACCGCGGTGCGCCTGCAACGGTCGGACCCAGACAGGAGAGAGCGTTCCCCTCACCCCTGAAAAGCAGTTTTTTGGGTGTAGACCATATGTCAATCTGGATAGTGAACTCGAACAAAGAAGTCGTGTTGTTTTCTACGTGTGTCAATTAGACAGTTTTTTCATCACATTGTAGTTACTGTCGTGTCGTCCTCTATTATTAATAATAAGTTATTTCGTAAGCAGATAAGATAGAGATTGCGGAGTAAGTAAGAAGCCCACTGCAAGCAGCTCTCTTCACGTAAACCCTGGGGTCAAGACATCAGCTGCGATCCGGCTACTGAACTTTCGTTATTGCACTAAGAACTTCCTTGGACGCTACCTTCACCCCAAAGTGATTGTACCTTATACTCACTGTAACCTACTGTGTCACCGAGAGACCTCACTGTGGCACAGTTCTGATGGCGAAGTTTCCTGAACGAAATTGCTGCGCCGACTACTTAAAGAGAGACACAAGCGGAAGATCAGGTTTCAAAGGAATTTCCGCAGTGTCAAAGACTTGGGAATTGACAATCTAAAGAAAGTGTTGGAAGCTGACACAGCGCTCAGAGTGCATGAATCGCACTTTGTGTGCCAGAATTGCTTTAGGAACTTTAAGGAAGACATTGAGCATATGGAAGAGGAATCCAGTCAGTCCAATGAGGGTTTCCAGACTACAGAGGAAGTTATGGAAAGCATTAAGGCAGTCGTTCGTGCCCCATCAGCAGTGTCGCCACTAAAGCCTCCTCGGAGTGTAAACAAAGGGAAGGGACTCTCGTACGCAAAGCGCAAGGCAAATGGAATTACTAGAGCAGCTGTAAGAAACATTTGATGCGGAATTCGCACAGCATACGGTATTAAAGACATTCCATCACAATTCAGTTGCTGCGCCTGTGCCAGCTGGAAGAAAAACCTACACACAGCGTACATCAAGTGCACATCTTTTCGAGAGCGCTGCCGTCTGCTATCCTTGATACATCTGAGCCTAACAATAAAAGAGGCGCAACGCTTCATTCCAGAGGCAACGAAGCACGCGATTCTAAAGGCCAGGAAGATAGCTGCAGAATAAGGTTTGTGGAGCCTTTTGGAGCCGTACTGCAGAGAAAAATTGAGTGAAGCAGACACCAACAAAATCCTTGAATACTACACAAAAGATGAGCTGGACTGTTCAAGACAGAGTCCAAACAAGAAAGATGTGGTGCGCGTGCGCATCGATGGAAAAGCCGAATTCATTTCGAAGCGTTTCATGACGCGGTCGCTACGAGAGACATACTCAGTCTACAAACTTGCTAATCCGCTGTCAGCGGTTGGTCTGACAAAATTCATATCTTTGCGCCCAGAATGGGTCAAATGCTCACCGCATCGGGAGGGGTGTGTATGGGGATATTGTGCAAATTTCGAACTATGCCTTATTGGGATCAAAAATGCGTCGGGGTCTTTGATGTCGACTGATGATGTGCAGGCGCTCTGTGTGTGCACGCAGCCTAGCACCAAATGCTTCTTAGGCGAGTGCAAACAATGTCCTGTGAAGCATGGTCTCAGCCTGGGAACTCTTGGCATAGCACCGGACGAAGAAATTGTATTTGCTACTTAATTGGGAATCAGGTGAACTAATAAAGAAGACCATGATGCCTCCAGCATTCCTAAAGGAATTTCAAAATGTGACCATAAAATGGATCCCTCAAAACTACCTCACGCGCACGCAAGCAAATGCCATACACGAGGAAAAACAGTGTTGTGAAAATGGTTCCATTGTTTTCCACTTTGACTTTGCCGAAAATTGGTCCATCGTACTCCCAGATGAAGTACAACCTTACCATTGGCAAAGTACGCAAGTTAGCATCTTTACTTGCGTTGTATCGACAAGAAAGTCGACATGGAACTACGCAATAATTAGCGATGTCGTTTGCCACGACTCTGCACATGCTTGCTAGGCCCTGAGAAAAATCAAGGATCACATTGAAGATTATGCTCCAATTTACACGAAACTAACACTTGTGAGTGATGGAGCAGCTGCCCTTTTAAGAACCGCTTCCAACTCCCCGAATTGCAATGCAGTCAGCTTCAGACAACCAAGTGGGATTTTTCGGCAACGGGGCACGGCAAAAATGCCTGCGACGGCGTCGGTGGCCTTGTGAAACACTAAGCCACACTACATAACCTGCGTTCACCCGCCACTGAGGTCATTCAGTGCGCAAGTGATCTTGTTACTATTGTAGCCAGTAAACTTAAAAAGGTTTTCTTACTGCATATGGAGAAGAATGAAGTGGAAGCCTTCAGAGAACTGAAGAAGAAGGAATGGAAACTTGCCAGACGGGTTCAAGGTATTCAGGCAACCCACATGTGCAAACACATGAAATCGGACCAAGGCAATTTCCTGTACGTAGCGCGGTGCGCAGACACAGAGTGGAAGGAGTTGTGAATCTGCAGTGTGCAAAATTTGATTGCCCGAATGGATATTACTCATTCTAGGTGACGTGAATAAACTATTTAATGCGCAACATGAACGTGCTTCTTGTAGATTCATAACTCCCTCATTCCCACCATCTCAACCCGTTTCTGCGAATGATAAATTCGTCGAAATATTAAGACCGCAACGGTCTTAATATTCCCATACAATGGTAATGCTCGAGCCACCTGTACATTATTGTAACCAACTCTAGTCCATAAATTTCGTTGCTTGATGGAAAAAAATCAGGGTAAGTACGCAGTTGAAGATGGTAACACGAAGGCTTTTATTATTAATAAAGTATAGGAAGATATTTTTGCAGGATTTTCATCGAAATATGGCCCTCAAGTAGTCTTAGGGCAAGTTATAATTATTTTCCTTAAAGAAACAAACGCGAACCTCACATTTCGGGCCCCCTTTCTCTACCACCAAGCAGCGAGCAATTGGGTCTAGGCACACTAACGCAACAATAACATTTTCCCGTACTGTTAGGGAAATACTAGTTAAATCTCTTTTGCGTTAGACACGTGGTATGATGTGAACTATAATGGTTGACGTGCAGAAAGATTTGCACTCTACACCACGAGCTTTCATTTGTACGCGCTCTCGGGCGCCGGCTGCCTCAATGTACTGGTAGGGACACAGACAGAGGAGCTCTGAAAATTCAAGCTCAGCTTTTCTGTGACTCAAAATGGTCAAAAAGACACAAGCTGGGTCAATCGTCCTTATTAAAACCAGAAAAGCGAGCTACGAACTAAATATGTCTATTAAATTTATTTTATTATAAGAACGCCACACATTGATGTTAAGACCACACATGGGTATTAAAATAAGCTCAATTTTCTCACTTAAAACAAAATAATGCAACATATTTTTGCAGCACAATATTTAGCAGTCATGGCCGGGTATAGTTCATCATTTTCATAAAAATCGGTGATGATTATTTTTTTTAAAACGACCCTAAAATGTTGCAATTTTCGCTAGTTTTGGAATTATGGCATTTTTGGGATTTTATAACGAAATAAATATGCAGTGTAGTCGCATAACTTTTTGCTTAATTAGCGAAAAACCTTTCATAGACTTGTGAGAAATATTTTCAGCTTCAGCACTTTAGTGAAAACTGCGAAAAAAGACCCTTGAATTTGGGGTCAGCCAGAGGCAGCCGCTCAAAAATCAAAGTTCGGCAATTTTTCAAAAATGTACTGTCAGTCACACAAATTTAAATTTCCGTAGGCCGATAGTACTATTGCTGAATATTTACGAAAAATTAACACTGATGTCCACAATGCGTTAAGTTTTTAGTGATAGGCCTCCAAAGTTGTGAAATCTGAAAGTTGCAGAATTGCCTTTTTCCACCTGTTGTGAAACGCGAATTTTTTCCTAGAAATCCGTGATAATTTCCGCAAAACGAAAGTTTATTCCTTTTTATAGAGACATTTGCCCAGCTCATATAAAAATTTCGTGCAAAACAAAAAATAGTCGGGACCCCCCTTGGTCTGTCCTTATCTGAACACACCCCGCTGCCGCTTGTGTTGGGGGTAGCCCTCTTGTCTCGCGAAAACGCTGGTCCGCTGGCCACGCTCCGCTGAGCAGAGGATACCAGCGGCTGAGCGGTCCGCTCAGTAAAAACGCTGATGGCCCCAGCGTGCCGCGCATGCGCAGTTGGCATCTCCGCTCGTCCGCTGGGCCCGCTGGCCCGCTGAGGCGCTTAGCTATTACTCTCTTATATAACGCCCGCCGTTAGCTACCTGATGGATCTGCGTTTTGTGGCGTAGTGGTTAGCGCCACGCGCTGCGGAGCGAGAGGTCGCTGGCTCGATTCCGTGCTTCGGAAGCATTTTTTCTGAATTATCTTCTTTGGGACTTCTATATACACATACTTGTACATATACGGTGCATGACGGCGGCGACGGCGACGGCAAAAACCAGCCGAGACTGTGTATATATATATATATATATATATATATATATATATATATATATATGCGCGATAGTGGTTACGGACACCGACGGCGGCGGCGGCTGACAACTACTCAACTGCCGTTGTGATCTGATAACAGCTTTCGCTGTAAAAATCCGTGCTTTTGGAGACTAATAGAGAGCTTCCTTTGAGGTACTGGTTAACGTTTAGGCAGTGCCAGCTCAAGATTTAAAGGTCGTCGCCCCACTCTAGAGGGCGTGGTCGCTCGTGCGCGCGCGAGCGCTTATCTCGTGATGACGGTGGTTTGTACGTCTTGTCCTCTCACCGCAAGTTCGCGTTGAGAACATGAAAGTCACTTCGCTCACTGCACCGGGGCCGCTTTTGCGAAAGGAGCGCGCCGCTCACACAGAAATAAGTTACAACTGTGACAGTTAGTTTGCGCCCATCCAGTGTATGTTCGTTCAGTGCGTCCTTTCTGCTTGAGCAGCACGTCGCAAGTTTCGAGCTGCTTGCCGTTCTTAGTGTGAGGTTACAATTTGCCGCTGTAGCATTCATTTCTTCTCTCTTGTGCCGAAACAATGCACAATAACAAATGCTCAACTACATCTCACTTTCATGTTATACCGATTCCTACGACAAAGGGATCAGCCATGCTTTTTTTCTGATAGTATTCGAAAAGGTAGAAACTGTTGCCGCCGCCCGGGGCTGTATTCTGATATGATCACTTTCGGCGGCACCTTACGTGACACGTACAGTCTTACGTGTTCAACAACCGAATCAACTACTTGCCCGCGACGTCATCGTTTTACTGGCCGTTCTTGTCTTCGAACTCACCAATACGCAAAAGTGAGCGCGCTGTACGAGCGCTGGGGTGCCCGAGTGGGGTTCTTTCGAGTGTACCGGTGTTATACCGTGGCTAGGAGTGGCTCAGGCTGCTTGACATGTAAAAAGTGTTTAAAAAAGCTTTTAACGTTTCTTGTGTAAAATGCAGTATAATATTTAAAAGATACACACTTGCGTGAGATATATTTTCATTAAGTGTTTCAAACGGCATACCCACAGAGTTCAACCACGGTGTACGCCCTCAGTGGACATTGATATCATCGTAAGTAGCGCAGCGCAACAGCACTAGTGTGCATCGTGTTAACATCTCAGCATCTTTCCGGCGCGCGATAAACCACGCGAGAAACGCACGCTTCGTTCTGCTGGCACGTTGAAACTACAACAAAACACGCGCTCACAAAACAACGATATCTGAAAGCTTCAACGAAAAAAACGCCGCGCGCATCGATGCACATCCATCATGGGATAATGCTAGAAGCTACCGACTATGCCACTCACATGCTAGACTTTAGCACCAACCGACGGTAAAAAGTTGTGTCATAAATGCTCCTGGAGAATCCATATAATTGCCTTGGCAATAAAAAAAACAAGTGCCTGCAGGCTGCTTCTTTGTAATACTGCTGTTCTGAAAGGCGGGACAAATCCACCGCATGCACAGATAAAGCTCGCCGGCTATGGTCAAAGTTAGCTCGCCGCTCGTGATTCCCGGACAAGCTGTAAGCTCGTGGCCCTAAATTGCATCCCGCTTTTCCTTTTTCCTCTATAGGAAAATATATATTCAGTCAATAATTTAGTCAATCAACCATTAAATTTCGTGTCACAGAACACCTGATGTGTCGCAACCTGCTCGGGAAAGCCCCAATTTTTGGTTTTTAATGTTCGCAGTCTCAAATTATATTTAGTTTAATTAAAGAAAAGGGCATTTCCGAACGCGAACTTATTGTCTGCAAAGCTGCTGTTGTTCCTCGTTTTTTTTAGTCTTTTGTACAAATAATTTGATGCTATGAGTCATTCGCAACATTAATGGTAAAATCAATTATGTCTGCCTAGAGGACAGTGGTGTATTTGAAGCGACAATTCGCACCTAGACATATTTTAAGTTTGCGACTGTAATTTGTACTTCACCAAAACCGCAACACGTGCGGGATTTCTTTCTTTGGTTCGGCACCAGCCGGGCGCCTTTTGTGCTCTGCCGAAGGAGCAAGAAGCGTATGCTCCCCGTGGAGCGCCTTTTTCGTTGTGCTTCCAAGGGGCGCTAGCTGCTCCACTTTTTACTGGCGAAGGAGTTTCCCGAAGAACACGAAAAGGAACCACCAAGGAAATTGTTTTCAGCCTGACCGAAAAAAAAAGAAAGACGGCCGACAGTAAAGGAAGCTTGGTAGCAGCTAGCAAGAAACCCTGTGGGAGTTCGAAGTCATGGCTGCTGCATTGCAGCGGGGTTATAATGAGAAAGGGCGCAAGCGGTAACTGCGACCCTTGAGGAGAGGAGAGGCGATCTTTTTGCGCGAGAGTCACTCGACTAACTTTGAGTGGACGCGCGGAAAAAAAAACTGTTTTCTTCACTATGTTGCTCTTTGCGTTGCTCGGAGTCGCGCCACGCGTTGTTCTTGTTCTTTATTGTTTTAGTTTACTGCTGGTAATTGAGAAGGCAGAGAGAAAACAAAAAGAGAACAAACTCCGGGGCGAGGCCCGAGTTTACTTTTAATTAGCCGCCCACACATGGTCAACACGACGCACCGCACTTTGGGTGCAAAGGATGGTACAAGCGCGCTCTGAAAATCCAGAATATATATATATATATATATATATATATATATATATATATATATATATATATATATATATATATATATTATGTGTGTGTGTGTGTAATTGCGATACGGCACCTCGTACTTCTAAGAAGCCAGTAAGCGCGTTAGACGGCGACGTCGGTGTGTTTTCGTTTAGCTTGACGAGTGATTCAAACCGCGAAGTAGAAAATGGGCAGAGACAAGCGAATGTCCATCGCTCAGCGTTTCTTACTGTTCATTTATAACTATTTTTGCTGCTTTGCGCTTTGTTCTGACCCTCTCAACGAAATCGAACGGTACCCACGTAACAGGTACGGACGTAAAGGCTCTGAAAAGACGACAACTTAGACATGTGTACAAGTCATCCCGTAATTCACAGGGTTTAAGCTGTGCAAGGAAGCTACAGATAATAGGTGCCACATTTGGCACATAGTCTATGTTACAGAAAAAAAAAAATTCCTGAGCCTGTCATCTGGAGAACGCTTGATTTTAGTGGACCAGTGCGTTGCTTGATGTTGTGGAGGGGACCCATGTATTTTCAAGCTACAGAGTGCTATCAGCAATGGCACTACCTGCACTAATGTGACAACATGGAATGAAAAATTGCATCGAGCGTCACAGCTGACGGGGTCTTTCCTTGGACTCAGCCCTTAGACAATGGATTCGCTATGTCAGCGTAACTCGACAAGCCTGAGATTCTTGCGGCACTTTCACTGTCAAGAATGTCAATGTTACGCTCTCGATTCCTTCTGTTCAATTCTTCATTATGTACTTTCGCCTGCGTAATTCCTTGGCTGCTCTGAAAGAATCATCATCCTGACAACTTCTGCGAAAGCATCGCGCCAGGACGGCGCAAGAGTGAACGCGCCTAATGCAGTTTGCGTGTCTGCGACTGTCGAAAAAAAAAATAAAGAAAACCTTTCCTGCTTTGCTTTGCTAATGCCTATGAAAATTTTCTTCGCTTGCGGCAGCATCAGGTACGTCAATTTACATATCGATAAAGGGCCCTTGAGTACGAACGTGAGCTTCACTTTGTACCTGATATCCGCTCATCTTTGTCGTGAGTCAGTTTCCGAGGCACCGCCAGTTCATATTTATGATTAGCAATATGCAGTCTGTCGTATTACTTGGGCAGCCAGTGTGAAGCTTCGAGTAAAATTTTATGTCTTTGTTATATTCCATTGCTATTTAACTTGGTGCATTGGGGCATCAGAAGAGCCCTGCCTTGGTTTGTGCTAGTTGCGACAATTATTAATAATTACGAGCAGATGACAAAGGCAAATACATCCCATGTGTACACATATTATTTCCACGTAATCGCAAAATCGTACAAATATTAAACGGGGCATGCAGTTTGCTTTTTTACACTGCAGTGTATGTCTTTGTTCCTTGAGCTAGTAAATAGGGATGTTTGGGTTTATAACCTTGGCTTACAAACGAGCCAAAATAAACATACTTGACAGGATTTATGTTAGGCTGATACGTAGCCGACAGACGGCACACTTACAGGACTGTGGAAACATTCTCAATAAAGATGTGCTGAAAAATGATGTTGTTTTTATTTTGCGCTGGCCGTTCTTCTCGATCGCATCAGTCAAGTATATTTCCTTTGTCTTACAAGGCGGCCTTTCTTCTTTTTGTTTTTTTAGCCAGTCAAGTTTCCCTAGGTGCTTCTCAGGTTTCTTAATTTAAGGACTCTAGCTGCGATGTTCACGGTGTGCCGTTACACACTGTGAAATGTGCAATTTTTTATTTTCTCGTCTTTTAGTTCATAGGCAGAACGTTCCCATTCCCACAGATCTATTGCCAGTAAAAATAAAAGTACGGCAACGTGCATTGCCGTACAAAACACTGTGTTGCCTTGATCTCTTTTACTGTGTCAGCGCTTGATAACCTGTGGATCGAAAATTATTGTCCTGTCTCCTTTCTCCCGCTTGTTCTCGAAACACGTGTTTCTTTTTTTAAACAAATTAGTCTATTCCTGTATTAGATGTAACCTCATTACCACACTGCAGTGCGAATATCGGAAAACAAGTAAACGGAGTGGACTCTGCTTAACCGAAACGAGTGCATAACACAAGTATACACAAACAGATTACTAAATATGGGACACTGCAACTATTATTTTACTCACGAGGCGAGAAGAGAATCTAAAAGAGGTGATACTGTCTGGTTGGTATTGCATCTTGTGGTGGAAAACAACGCGACATGCAAGGGCAGATAATAACACAGCACTAGAATTATGATAGGCTAAGTCAATATTCTGTTAAGACCGGCTGTCTCGAATGCTGATTAAAAAAAAGGTACTAATGGACAGTGGAGCTGAGTGGGCGCAAGTGCTGCTCCCGAATCATCACTGAGCGAGAACGACAGAAATTTGAGCTAATTGGTACGGATTCATGACAACATAAGGTATAGGCGTGCAAACACAAGAGAAGAGATGGAGACAAAACACTGTGTTGTCTTGATATCTTTTACTGTGTCGGCGCTTGCTTCGGAAATAGACTGGCTGTCACTGCAGAACCGTTAATTTTCTTTTATTTAAACGAACGTGGTTTTTTTAGGTAGCGCGGAATTATCGTAATGTTATTTTTGTTCGTGTCTCAGCTCACTTTGTAACCACAATATAATTGAAAGTCCTTCCACACCGCTGTCTCTGAATATTCTTAGTTTCTTTAAATTAACTGTGCGCCGATAGAGAAACTGTAGTCATTATTTTTTTGTCGTTATAGAATATATCTAGCCATGTAACTATAATGAAGCGATTCCTATTACGAGCGATTATTCAGCACTATTGTATATTAATGTGCTTCATGATGTATGAGCGACATGATGTATGGGCGAAACTCCGGGCTGTTGCCGAATACCACAAGCCCACTTGCATGAAGACGCTTCGAAGTTTCATTGGGCTGCGTTCCTATTTTCGCCAATGTGTCCGCGAATTTGCTTCCATCATCGCCCCTCTTACCAATCTTCTGACAACCTCTAACGGCCTGTCTGCTTGGTCAAGACTCAAGAGAGTGCGACACATATTTCGAAACGCTACGACGCTTACTAACATGGCCTCCAATACATCGTCACTTTGATCCTGATGCGCCAACGGAAATCCATACTGACGCCAGCGGCGTCGGCCTTGGTGCAGTACTGGCTCAAAAGAAACCGGAATACGAAGAATGCGTCGTCGCTTACGTGAGTCGAACTCTCAAGAAAGCCGAGCGCAATTATTCGGTCACTGAGAAGGACAGAATAATTATGGCCTTGCCATGATTTGGGCTTTGGCTAAGTTTCGTCCGTACCTCTATGGCCGCCCTTTCGACGTCATCACGGACCACCATGCTCTATGTTAGCTCTCATCGCTGAAAGATCCGTCGGGACGCCTCGGTCGTTGGGCGCTTCGGCTTCAAGAGTACGATATCCGTGTTGTGTACCGATCAGGCCGCGAGCACTCTGATGCTGATGCGCTCTAACGCTGCTTTTTAATTTTTTTTAATTATTTTTTTTACCTTTTTGGCCTTCTCAAAAATAAAGTTTTCCACCACCACCCGCTCACCGCTAGCGTCCGACACAGCTTCTCCGTCAGCTTCCTTGTCGCCGATCGACGTCGAAGACATGCCGCCGGAGCAACGCAAGGATGCGTGGGCTTGCCACATGCTCGACTTTCTGGCTGACGCATCAGCTTACCCCGCTTCAAGAACTCCGTCGCCGAGCGCCCCATTTTGCTATTCGATATGGTTTCCTCTATCGGCGGAATCGCGCTTCTGATGGCCGGAGGTGGCTGCTCGTGATACCTTGCTACTTGCGCACGGAAATGTGCGCTGCTTTTCACACCGACGCGCAAAGCGCTCACGCCGGCGTTCTCAAGACCTACAACCGCCTGCGTCAGCGATACTATTGGCGCGGAATATATCCATTTGTGTGCAGGTATATCCGCACTTGTACCGTTTGTCAGCGACGAAAGGCTCCACCTCAACGACCAGCCAGTACACTTCAACCTCTCCCGTGCCCGGCGCGTCCATTTGACCGCGTTGGTTTTGATGTATACGGCCCGCTTCCCTAGATCACTTCTGGGAACAGATGGGCCATTGTGGGCGTAGACAACCTCACGCGTTATGCACAGACTGCAGCTTTGGCCACAGGAACAGTCAGAGAAGTTGTGTTTTTCATTCTACGCAACTTTGTCCTGCGCCACGGCGCCCCGCGCGAACTTTTCAGCGACAGAGGACGTGTTTTTTCTGTCCGAGGCTATTGAAGCATTGCTCGTTCAGTGCAACATCGTTAACCGCATGACGACCGCATGTCATCCACAAACCAATGGCCTAACCGAAGATTTAATCGCACACTCGGTGATATGCTGACGATGTACACCGCATCAGACCAGACCAAGTGGAACACAGTCCTTCCTTTCGTGACATATGCGTACAACACTGCTACGCAAGCGACCACAGAATTCTCACCGTTCTTTCTTTTATACGGACACGAGCCAACATGCATGCTGGACACCATGCTTCCTTACACACCTGACGCATGCGAGTACAGCCCAATTTCCGACTTTGCCAGGTACACAGAAAATTGCCGACAGTTGGTGGCCCGTTCATTTACGACAGAAGACCAAGGTCGCCAGAAGTTTAGGCGCGACACCGACGGACCTCTTGCTGCTTTCAAGATAGGTGCCCTCATAGGCGTGCGCAGAGGGGGGGGGCAGGGGGGGGGGGGCGGCCGCCCCCCTAATCACCTAAGAGGGGAGGGCGCAAAATATGCCCCGTACATTGACCCTTCTATTCATCTAAGAGGGGGGGGGGCGAAATCTTCCCCTTAAATTGACTTAGTAAGGTGGGGGGGGGCGCCGCGACGAACCTTTGCCCCCCCTTCCTAATGGGGAACCCTGCGCACGCCTATGGGTGCCCTCGTCTGGCTTAGGGTTCCGCCGAACATTCCTGGACTTTCCTCCAAGTTACTGGCCCGATATCACGGCCCCTATACCGCATTCTTGCTCTGAATTCTCCCGTAAATTACGAGGTAGAGCCATCGATACCATCTGACGACTTGCGCCGTCGCAGCCTAGAAATCGTCCACTTGTCTCGCACCAAGCCATATTATGACCCCGCTATCTTGTCGACGCCTTAAGTCGCCAGGATGGCTCCGCTATTCCCCGGGGGCCAATGTAGTGAAGAGATGACGACGACGTAGCACACGAGCAAGCTAGCAAGCAAGCAAGCCGCAGTGTCAATAGTAGCAGGGGACACTAGCTCGCGCTTGCCCGGATTTTGGCTGCTTGACGCCCGCCGCTTTCCGACGACGTACATTTGGCGTCTCCCGATCCCGTGGCTTGCGGCCGCCGCGGGAAGCGACCAACGGAAAGAGCAGGCACGGGCCGTCCAGTGAATTTCGGCTGCCCTCGAAAAGCAGCGGCCGAGTGAAAGCGCCAGGTGCTCGCTACCACCCCAGCACAGGGGCAGGCACGGGTGCCAGAAGAAGGCGGGAGTAGCGTGGGCTGCTCGCCGACTATAGAGGACGTCACGCCGAGGTGATGTGTGGCCGCCTCGCGAAGACCCTCCCCTCGCGGGGCTAGGAGAGTCGTCCGCCGGATAATCAAATAAAGTCTTCTCACTCACTCACTCACTCACTCACTGTTGGCGTCTGTCGACATTCCCTGAAACCGCGTAAATAAACCACGTCAAATAGCAACATATTTTATGTCATTTTCCCTGCTATAATTATTCATGAGATTAACAGTATGCCCCTAAATGAATAGTATAAATTTGTGGCATAGGACATTGTTCATGTCTTACGAATCAAACTTGAGATACATGTTATCAGCGGACTCTGAGCTAGCGGGACCTCCAGTCGCGTTCAGCTTCTGCCACTTTTGGACCACAATAAGGTTCTTGCTCACTCATTTAGCGGACTTTAAGTTCAGTGGTAGTTGTATGGTAGAATGAGTAGCCAATTTATGTATATCAAAGAATGGGGCGTCGCCTCCATTAAGATAACGAATATCTGATGTGACAAAAGCTAGCTTCATTTGCTCGTTATTTTTATTATATTGTGATGGAGGCAAGAGGTCGGCTTAACGGGTATATACCCCATGGCCAAGCGTTTCCCGCCCACCCGTCGTCTTCGCCAGAGCGCCGCACAAGCTCTCGTTCGTATCGCTCTCCCACGGCGGAAGCGCCCTCACGGCCCTCTGCGTGACGGCGAGCAGAGCAATAAGTCTGAAAGTGTGCACAAGATGCGCATCGAGCGACGAAGGGCGGGGTGTGATCTCATAATTGACGCCGCAGAGTTGTCGTAATAGGGACCGGTGTAACGGCAGAGAAGCTTCTTTGATAAGCCGACGTGGCGTCTTGGTGACCAGAGAAGCCCGTTTTGAAATGCACGCTTCTATGCCGACTGTCGTAATAGTCTTTTTGTTATTTTTGCGACATGGGCAAGCTGACGAGCTACATGGGCTTGAGCAAAGACATTGCTGGCGTATTCAACAGACAAGGGTGCAGCCGAAGGAAGGAGTGTGCCGCATGGTAACGCAGGATCTCGGCCAAATAGCGAATAAAACGGTTGATAACCAGCGGGGTCATGTCGCTTATACGCAAAGGTGACAAAAGGAAGTGCGCTGTCCCAGCTACGTTGTTCTGGTGAAACGCGCATTGAGAGCATCCGAGTTAGCGTTCGGTACAGACGCTCGATCAATCGATTCGCCCGTGGATGATAAGCGGTGGTCAGCTTGTGCTCAATGGAGAAGGCACGGAAGATGCCACCTACGACACGTGACAGGAAATGCCATGATCGGTAAGCAGCTGCCGAGAATCGCCACGATGGGAATACTAGCGAGTTTTAGTATAGCGGATAACAGCAAACGCAAAGATTTAGCGTTAGCGTTAGCGTTGCGTGCTCCTAACTGCGCATGAGCAGAACGTAAACGTAGCCCGAGCTCTTACGTGCGAACGCTATTTCTGGAATATAGCGTTCAACGCTAACGCACGCAAGAGATCCCGTACGTAGGGCAAGATGGCGGTGCCTGTTGAAGCGAGAGCCGTCCACTTCGAATCTTTGTAGCCGTCGTCCTGCATTATTAAACTTATTCATTCCCTAATAATGTTCGTATTTGATTTAGATTTGAGTAATGAGGCTTCGCCAACCGTGCACCGCCGATAAAATAGCTCCGTTTTTCAGATACAAAGTGGATTTGCGCTGCAGAAGGCTTAGCAAGATTTGTTTGCAAGGTTCGCTCATGTTTTCTGTAGCAGCGCAGAGATGGCGACGCTGTCTTTAGTCACCTCTTTCCAAGATACAGCCACAAGTCAAGCACATACATGTCCGGCGTCGCTTCCCTTCATGCCTTTCGCGGCAGTGCATGAATGTCACGCGTGATGCGCCCCAGCTTAAAAAGGCGAGGTAATAGGGGTCTTGAAGAATTCTCGAACGCGGCTTGTCGACAGAAACTATAGTGCCTAGAATACCAATGTGTCAGAACTCAGCACTTCTGCAAACGCGACATGGAGACGCAACAGTGGTGACTTTGGATCAGCTCGACTTGGTGGGGCTTTTGTGGATTCTACAGTCCATTTAGTGTTTTTATGTCTAGATGGCGCCGTATGTGCTTGCGTTAGCGTTAGCGGGAATGCCTTCCGCTGTACTAAAAGACCACCAGTTGACACGCAGCGCGTTCCGTTTTAGCGTTAGCGTTTAGGCACACGCTAACGCTAACGTAAGCGTTTCCCGCTATACTAAAACTCGCTACTAATAGCGAGTTTTAGTATAGCGGGAAACGCTTACGTTAGCGTTAGCGTGCGTCTCAACGCTAACGCTAAACCGGAACGCTCTGCGTGTCAACTGGTGGTCTTTTAGTACAGCGGAAGGCATTCCCGTAACGCTAACGCAACCACATGCAGTGCCATTTAGACATAAAACCACTAAATGCATTGTAGAATCCACAAAAGCGCCACCAAGTCGAGCTGATCCAAAGTCACCACTGTTGCGTCTCCATGTCGCGTTTGCAGAAGTGTTGAGTTCTGACACATTGGTTTCTGTCGACATGCCGCGTTCGAGAATTCTTCAAGACCCCTATTACCTGGCCTTGTTAAGCTGGGACGCATCACGCGTCACATTCATGCACTGCCGCGAAAGGCATGAAGGGAGACGACGCCTGACATGTATGTACTTGACTTGTGGCCGTATCTTGGAAAGAGGCGACTAAAGACAGCGTCGCCATCTCTGCGCTGCTACAGAAAACATGAGCGAACCTTGCAAACAAATCTTGCTAAGCCTTCTGCAGCGCAAATCCACTTTGTATCTCAAAAACGGAGCTATTTTATCGGCGGTACACGGTTGGCGAAGCCTCATTACTCAAATCTAAATCAAAAACGAACATTATTAGGGAATGAATAAGTTTAATAATGCAGGACGACGGCTACAAAGATTCGAAGTGGACGGCTCTCGCTTCAACAGGCACCGCCATCTTGCCCTACGTACGGGATCTCTTGCGTGCGTTAGCGTTGAACGCTATATTCCAGAAATAGCGTTCGTACGTAAGAGCTCGGGCTACGTTTACGTTCTGCTCATGCGCAGTTAGGAGCACGCAACGCTAACGCTAACGCTAAATCCTTGCGTTTGCTGTTATCCGCTATACTAAAACTCGCTAATAGCGAGTTTTAGTATAGCGGGAAACGCTTACGTTAGCGTTAGCGTGCGTCTCAACGCTAACGCTAAAACGGAACGCGCTGCGTGTCAACTGGTGGTCTTTTAGTACAGCGGAAGGCATTCCCGCTAACGCTAACGCAAGCACATACGGCGTCATCTAAACATAAAAACACTAAATGCACTGTAGAATCCAGAAAAGCGCCACCAAGTCGAGCTGATCCAAAGTCACCACTGTTGCGTCTCCATGTCGCGTTTGCAGAAGTGTTGAGTTCTGACACATTGGTTTCTGTCGACATGCCGCGTTCGAGAATTCTTCAAGGCCCCTATTACCTGGCCTTTTTAAGCCGGGACGCATCACGCGTCACATTCATGCACTGCCGCGAAAGGCATGAAGGGGAACGAAGGCCTGACGTGTATCTGCTTGACTTGTGGCCGTATCTTGGAAGAGGTGACTAAATACAGCGTCGCCATCTCTGCGCTGCTACAGAAAACATGAGCGAACCTTGCAAACAAATCTTGCCAAGCCTTCTGCTGCGTAAATCCACCTTGTATCTCATAAACGGAGCTATTTTATCGGCGGTACACGGTTGGCGAAGCCTCATTACTCAAATCTAAATCAAATACGAACATTATTAGGGAATGAATAAGTTTAATAATGCAGGACGACGGCTACAAAGATTCGAAGTGGACGGCTCTCGCTTCAACAGGCACCGCCATCTTGCCCTACGTACGGGATCTCTTGCGTGCGTTAGCGTTGAACGCTATATTCCAGAAATAGCGTTCGTACGTAAGAGCTCGGGCTACGTTTACGTTCTGCTCATGCGCAGTTTGTAGCACGCAACGCTAACGCTAACGCTAAATCCTTGCGTTTGCTGTTATCCGCTATACTAAAACTCGCTAATAACGCGATAGCGTCAAAGAGCTCGTTTCGCAGAAATTCCGCCGTCGGCGTCGTTGGTTGGAACTGCACTGAAAGTTACTCCCATGCTTCACAAACATACGCGTCCTGTATACAGGTGTCACGGTATGAGATGTAATATCGCAGTAATACAGTAAAACCTCGGTGATACGATCACGGCTCGTACGAATTTCGGGGTGATACGAATGTTTCTGCGATCCCGACCAAGGCCCATTAGCCTGCAATGTATTAAAGTACGGTTGTTGCGAACCAATTTGCACCCCGCGACGTTTGATACGAACGTATGATAGTGCACAGGTACGAACAGGTGCTGGCCGCGCTGTCGCGGAAGACGCGGTAGTCACGCGCGGACGCGGGCATGCGCGCTGCGCGACCATAAACGGTGCGTCTGCCACCGAGATAGTGCGCGCGAACCTTGGAGGCCTTTATGCGTCTTCGCGTTTAGATTACAGATGACGTTGACGTCGCGCTTTTTTTTTTCAGCGCGTTGACGCGTGCTCCTGTGCTCGAGGCCGCAGCGTCTTGGTACTGTGCTAATACGTGCCTGCCACATCGATGCAAGCCATGTCCCCGCAATCAGACGTTCTGTGAAACAAGACTTAAACCTGGGCTGCGGGTCCGTCACGAAGTCCCATGAAACGTGGACGAAGATCCCAAGAGACAAAGCGGACGGTCTTGGCGAAGGAGCTTGGCCGCTATCTATCGCATGCGAAGCGCTTCTTAAGTTGCTTTCTTCGCAGTACTCTCCTGTCAAGCAGAAAAGCGTAGTAAGATTAGGAAGGTGCTACTAGCGGTCACGGGGCACAACACATCTGGTTCAATATTTACGCACACGCGCATGCACCGTGTATTTAGGAGTGCAAGTATGATAGTTGACGTCTAGAAACTTCACTGGCAGTCGTTCATAGCTGCTCATGTCGACGCTGCGGCCCTGAGAAACACTAAATCAAAACGTATGCCAACTTTCTTTTGTCACATAGCAATTTTCCATGTTTTATGGTGATACGGATTTCCGATGATACGAATATTTTTGGTCCCTCCCCCCCCCCCCCCCGAGATTCGTATCACCGAGGCTTTACTGTATTGCGTGGTACAAGCGTACATTGCTGTCGGGCGTTACACCATGTGGATATCATAACGACTTGGTGGTTTAAAGCCAGCCACCCATTACAAAAGGCACACACATTACTGCGCGTATTCCCTTAAGACCACGTAGTAGGTGCATCGCAATTTCGAAAAATCTCCTCGCGCATAATTGCTCCTGGTTTAAAGCATGCTACCCATTACATAAGGCACACACCTTAGTGCGCTCATTCTGTTACACACACGTAGTGGGTGCACTGATACTTCGAAAAAACGTCAGGCGCACAGACGTTCTCTCACGCCACCGGGCTCTTGACACGCTTGTGATGGATTCTGTGTCGTCTACAAGCGCCAACCACACTGCGGTGTCTTCCTCATCGGCGAGTTTTGGTGGGGCATCGGTGTGAAGTGGCTCACGAGGGCGGAGGCAGAGAAGGCAGACACCAAATCTCGGCTTGCTGCGGCTATGCGACCCCTGTGTACTACTTTGTCAATCACGTTGCAGTAATGCACAATCTGAACTGCTCGACTAACAGCATACAATAAGAGGTATGCACTAAGTGGTCGAAGTGCGCACTAAATGCAGGATATCGCTATCGCGTTCAACTCTTAAAGGCGAAGCTTAAGCGTCCCCCAATTTTTTGTGTGAGAATGCACACTCTTTGAAAATATGTACTGCTGCATCGTCACAGATAGCTAAGAGGATGAGAGGGAGGTTTATTGTGACAGAAAAGCTGAGAGGTCGGCCTGAATTAATTTTCTGACCTCCTACTCAGCGTTAGGAAAGGGATAGGGCGCTGAGCCGTGCTCCCAACTAGGGCTGCAGAGGTGGCGTCTTGTCCTCTCTGCTCCTCCTCCTCAAGAGACAGGAGTGGAAAAGAGAACAGGTGTTGAGGAGGAAGGTAGCGATGAAGCCAAAGCTTGAATGTCCAAAAACTATTTACAGTCCTTTGTCGAATTCCGTCTCCCGCTATAACTTGTTCAGCGTTTTCTGAATATTGCACTGATGACGAGGTCACAACAGAATTTTGTCTTATACTTGTTGCTTCAAAGATTCCAACAAGAAGGGGGCCATCAATTTTCTTTGCATGGTATATCGAGAGCAGACGCACAAGAGGTGTTCGGTGGTCTTAGGAGTGCCAAATATCTTTGCAATTCGTGCTGTCTGCACGGCCGATAAAGTGTCGGTAACACCTAATCGTATTCTGTGCAGTAAGCTTGTGCTGCACCTTTTCGTGGTTGGCCGTATTCTAACGGGCATGTCTAGGTCGAGTTCGTGAAGACGGCGGTGACGATGACTTAATAAAGACCAATATGCTGCAGTAGTTTTGCGAAGGAGTGTATACACAACGGCGTTAGTGTCAGGTCGTGGAATGGAATGGACGATAGTGTGGCGTTAACGTGGGCCATCTTTGCTAGGAATCGGCTTGCTCGTTTCAGTGTAGGCCGCCGTGCCCTGGAATCCACTGATACCTCATACGATGGCCAGTTTTCAGGGCTACACCGTGTGATTCGGCTACTTCTTGAGCAGAAAGATAATATAGCCCTCGTTTAAGCGCAGAATCTATTGAAGCGCTGATTTACAGTCGCAGAATACATTCCACTTGCGAGGCGGCTGCGTCGATATATAACGAATTACCTCGCGGATGGCCACAATCTCTGTTGCCGTCGATGTCGTTCGGTGTTTAGACGGAAGCATTTGCTGATCTTCAATTTTGGTATGACGAACGCCGATGTTGAAGTAGTTGGTAACACAAACCGGTCAATAAACACATGTATGGAAACGGCATTAGATATTCTATAGATATATCCTCATCATCATCATCATCATTATCAGCCTGACTACACCCACTGCAGGTAAAAGGCCTCTCCCATGTTCCGCCAATCAGCCCGATCCTGTACTTGCTGCTGCCCCGCTATACCCGCGAACTTCTTAATCTCATCTGCCTGCCCAACTTCCTGTCTCCCCCTCGCGCGTTTGCCTTCTCTTGGAATCCAGTCAGTTACTCTTAATGACCAGCGGCTATCGTGCCTACGTGCTACATGCCTTGCCCATGTCCATAACCGACCCCGGGAATAGAGAGGTGCACCTCAAGTCTTGATGAAGCCCAAACTGGTACCTCTGCAACTTTTGCCGGAGCGAAGCCTCAGGGAATGATGCCCTCATGGCGCGAGATCGATTCTGCAAAAGTGCTGTCCGGTCGGTGGGTGTGGATCGTCGATAGAGGATGACGATCATGACAGGTCAACGGTCGAATGTAAACCCTTAAAGGTTCGCATGAAAGATAACTACTTATGGGAGTTACTTCCGCAATAACTCTCTTCGTTGAAGTACAGCGTGACAGCGCAAGACATGTTCTCAATGCTTGAGCTTGAAAGCTTTTCGATGTACGCAGGCAGGATGGGCGAAGGCTTGTCATCATAGGAAAGCTGTATCGCGGGTAGCGTACGAAAAGTGCCTCATGCAGTGTCTCGTACAGTGCCGAAAAGTGCCTCTGATGGGCCCCATTTCATGCCTGCTATATATCTAAGCATGTGTATAAAGCTGCTTAGTGTGGATATAAGCATCGACACATGCTTAGACCAGGACAAGTTTGGGTCAGTCATCAGTCCTAAGAATCTGTGATGCGTTACATATGGTACGGCAGCGAGCGCCATCAATCGTAATCTGGTAGCGGTACATGGCTTTGCGCGTAAATGCAAGGGCCCCACACTTCGCATTTGTCAAATGTAGACCTCGCGAACGCAAATATTTAGAGGTGGCTGACACTGCACGTTGTAATCTTGCACGAAGCTGTGGCCGTGAAACACCGGAAACCCATACGCAGATATCGTCTGCGTACAGGCTTATCCAGGAATTCTCTGGTACTGAAGGTTTTAATCTTCGATGAAGGTTAAAATGCCAAGGCCCGTGTGCTTAGATTTAGGTGCACGTTAAAGAACCCCAGGTGGTCGAAATTGGCGGAGTCCTCCACTACGGCGTCTCTCATAATCATATAGCCACGAGCGTTTCTTATTATCACTTTTGCTGTATTCGGTTTTCGCCCCTCAAAGGCTGTCAGCAACGCTCAGCGCGAACCGCGCCTCATTGCTCGAGAAGCTTCGCGATCATTGTATATCGTTAAGATTTCGCGCAAGACGCGCACACTCGAGCTTATTCTAGAATTTGCGCGACAGCCAGCGATGACGCTGGAATATTCTACGGCACATGTTTAAATGCCGACGCGCTTCACCGCTTGTCAGTTGATCGACGGTCGACGTTCTGTTCGCCGCTATCAGTGTATTGCTGTAGCTTGACTTTCAGTTTCGCGGCCACAAGTTCGGCCAAATAAAGAGTTTCAACTCTGACGTGCTGACTGCTGCCTTCGTCGATGTCACGACCACGTGACAATATCGTGGTTTTGGGACGTAAAAACCCAACAATTATTATTGTTATTATTTACCTAATTGTTTTGTTACTTTCAATGTACCCCTAGTATGTTGCCGTGCTTTAATTGACTTTCGGCGTCTCGAATGACGCCATCGTATTTTTCGTACTACCCGCGTGTCGTCGCCGACGGTCACTTTTCTCGTTTCATGAAGCACACAAGGCCTCCACACGAATGCATGCAGGCGCTGCTCTATGCATGTGCCGGTATTTTTACGAGCAGTTTCACCGCATCGGCATTCTTATCATTCACTTTTTTTTTCGTTCGAGCCCATTATGTCCTACGCAAGTAAGCTTTCAGAGATTGTAGGCGGCGACGCATTAGCGTGCATCATGATGAGGGGTCGTTCGTACATCGCAAGTGAAAAACATAAAGGCGAACCACAACCTGCTCGTATCAAGTTTCCTGGCTTGTAATGCACCTCTGTGTCTGGTATACGATATTCTGATGAGCAAGCTTCCCATACAAAGCGCGCGTCTTTTCTTTTCTTTCGTAGTTGCAAAAGCGGAGGCTGTGAAAGTATATTGCAGCCCGACCACTGATGAAAAACCGCTTGCTGGCATGTTCCTAAAAGCATGTTCCTAAAAACAACGAAATTAAGCAACGAAAAATGCACTATGGAATATTGCGATCATAAACATCCGCTGAATATATCTGGTTACAAGTTATTTCAGCTCTCGGTGTATAGGCCTGCAAGTGAAGTCTTGTCACCGTTACCCTCCTGCTTCTTCCTGCTCAACAAAATGTCATTGTACTCGAAATGCTTGCTTCGCTTCATTGCGTGATTAAGATGGGACAATCGCTAGCTTTTACAGCTAAGCTGTATACCTCCCGTTGGTCTGAAAATTTCGTGGCGTCAGCACAAAACTCCTATAGCGCGTACGTACCACAGAAATTCGGCAAATCCCATCACTCACCACAGACGCTCGCGTGCTCCTCTGCTAGCAGATGCGCGCGCTCCTTGCATTTTCACCTCGGACGCTGAAGAAGGGCCGTTCGGAGAGGTGGACAGACGAGCCGACGAACGCAGCGTAGCGAAGGAAAGAGCGAAATGAGAAAACGCATGTAACTCGACTAGCGTTCGCTGTAGACGCGTGCACAACTGCGACGCCACAACTAAATTTCGGCTTTTTTAGCGCGCACAAAAGACAAGGAAGGCGAACCATTAACAATTTAAGGCAGACGGCATATCTTTCTTTGAAATCAGGCGTACAGCATAGAAGACAGCATTCTTTGTAATAAAGAAAACAACAAAAGATGCATAAAAACCGCATGATGGATGATAAGGCCCCTGTGAACAATAGGAAGACCCTCCCACGCGTTCCCATTAAAGATTAGGTTGCATCTGCTTTGCACTACACACCAGGGCTTCGAATGACGTCAAACGGCCCTTCCTTCTCCGCACGTTTTTCCCGCTTTCATATATAAAAGGGAAACCCGTCTAGCACCTCATTCAGTTCATTCTAAGACTGCCATGGGTAGACCAAGGAAACTAATACGCCAGAAGAACAGCGTGTAGACAATGCTCGACGAAAGGAACCAATTTGTCCCGCTGAAAATGGTCGCGAAACCAATCACGGTCTATCATAGCGACCACAAAGTGATCATCACTACCATTACTCTAAAGTAATAACAAAATACCCCCCCCCCCCATCAGCATGTGTGGTGTTTGATACAGCTTCGCTGGACATTCGCGTTCGCTGGGCAGGATTGCGGCCAATCTTCTCCTGTCTCATCTTTCTATTCCCCTTCCCTAATCCCCCTGTGTAGGGTAGCCAACCGGAAGTTTTTCTGGTTAACCTACCTGCCTTCTTCTTTCCTTCCATTGGTCAGGGCTCCATACCACCGACGCGTACTCAAAAAGGTTTTGTAAGCAATAAGTCTCACATCGGCTATTTCACGCTCTGGCTTTTTTTCTCAGGAAACATAATTTGCAACATCCCTTTGAACGAACAGTACGCATGTGTTCGCTCCAAAATAAATTTTGTGCTTTCGTTATTCTTAGATATTGAAACTGTGTATCAAACAAAAGGCGACACTTTTTTGTAGTAATGTGTGTGTATGTCGATTTAGAATAAGTGATTTCCATGTTTTATTTCTTGCACCATGCGCGGAACGCATGTAAAAAGCCATTAATTTTAAGTTGGTCGTCCTGGTTTCCTACTGCAGAATAAAATAAGCAGTCGTCTATAAACAGTTTAGGACGTACATCTGGCCCCATGACAGCAGAAATGTCATTAATATACACCAAAAATAAAATTGGTCCCAGGACAGATCCCGTGCGCGGCTCCTGAGAGCACTCTCATTGAGTTGGAGACATAACCATCGATTTGTTAAGGCGTCTTTTTGACGGCAACACGCAATGGCGACAGTCAGGTTAAAGCACGGGCTCAGCGCGAGCGGCCTTCTTTCAGGAGGAGCCGAAAAGGACGACCCACTAGAAGGCGCTGGCGAGCGTAACCCATTACTCAGTTCCGAGGCTTCGCTACAATTACCCCGGGTACGAAAAGCGAGTCGCTCGGCGACCTAGTGGGCCTTGAGGCGCTCCACGCTGAAAATGTCGTGCCCTCGACGGCGCATGTCTGTAGATGGTTCAATGGGTTCGATCAGGTAGTTGAACGGGGATGTGCGCTCGACGACCAGGTAAGGGCGTTGGTATTTCGGCAGTACTTTTGAAGAGAGGCCAGTTGCAGCGGCAGGGACCGAGAGCCATGCGAGCGCTCCAGGGTGGAACGTGGGCTCAGAAGTGGTGGTGCTACCGCGAATGCTATTCTGCCCTTATCGACACTGGAGCCGCCGTATCCGTTATGGACGCAAAACTTAGCCGCTTACTCCGAACTCGCTAAGCATTCTGACCTCGTTGCGATTCGTTGGGTACGCTTTAATCCACTTTATTACAGTGGCATTAAGTGCGGCTGTTTCCAGCTTGTAAATCAGCTTTTTGTGTGGCGCATTATCGAAGGCTGTGGCAAAATCTGCGGCTATTACATCAATCTGCTCCCTGGTATCCATTGCCATAGTGAAATCATGAATTGCCTGCACGAGTTGTGTGATCGATAGTGAAAAGACCCAATCAGAATTCATGATGGTAAAGTAAAGGGTTATTTTCTAAATGACGTATGATATGCTTAGCTATTATGTGTTCAAAAAGTTCACAGGAGATGGATGTAAGAGGTATGGGCCGGTAATTACTGAGTTTCGTTCGATTTTCTCCTTTAAACACCGGAATGACTACCGCACTGCGCTAGTCTTGCGGTACAAAATGAGTTTGCAGTGATTTTTCAAATATAAGCGTCAAGTAACGCGATGCCCATTCAGCATATCTTTGAAGAAATAGCTGCCGAAACACGCCCTCCTGGGTAATTATTATAGCACCTGTTTGTCTAGGCTCTGTGCATTCCAAGCTAAAATCGACGTCGTCATCGGTCGTGGTGAATAGGGACTGAAAGAAGTGATTGAAGTGATCTGCAATATATCTTTTGCTTATCAGTACCTGATCCTCTTTCTTTGTATCTCGTACCTCTTCCTTCCTACACTGACGTATCGCCAAAACTTTTGCAGTGATGTTCTGCGAAAGCGGCTAAGCGCCTCATCGAAGAACTTTTTTTTAGAAGGGTGCTGTGCTTGCTTTAACTGACCTCGAAGTCGGGAAACCTGAGAAGATTTATTTTTCCTTTTACGTAGCCTTTTCATTTTTCTTTTCACGTGAACTATATTTCTGGTTATTCAGGGGCTTCGGTGCTTTGTCTTCCTTAGGATAGAGATGTCCACACAGTGCTGTACGATTGCCGTAAAGTGCTGCTACAACTCTTCTACTCTTTTAGTATCGCAATCAATTTCAAAGTCGTCAAACGTAGACTCCTGGTAGTAAGGATGGAAATGTCATCCGCGCGTCCATAATCCTTAAGGCGCACATGAACGCAGTTGTAACAATAATCATCTTGTGGTCAGAAGTACCATCTTCAACGTTAACAGTATATGTACCAATTTTATCTCGCACAAACACCAGATACAACAATGACCGCGATGTGGGCGTTCTTCGTCTGTATTCCTGCACAATTTGGTTTAGGTTATACAGGAAGATAACCTCTAATAACGTTTCTACTCTAGACGAATCGGAGCCAACAGAACATGGGTTTTGCCAATCTCTGTAAGGAAGGTTAAAATTGTCGGTCATTATTAGTCTTGTGTTTCTTTTGAGATTTGCACATAAAAAGACACTCAGTTTTTCCAGGAACTCAGTTGAGGCAGAGGGTGCGCGATACACTGCTTCAAGAACGTAAGCAACACCATGAAAATTAATGTTACACCAAACTGTTTCAGAAATGTCGCAATCCATCATTACAGCGGATATAGAATCTTTTACTGCAATACAAACGCCCTCACCCCTGTCTTTTCTAAACATTCTATGTTTAGAAAAGAATGAAGACGTATTTTTATGCAACCACGTTTCTCTTATTAGAACATGTGGACTTTGTTAAAGGAGCCGGAGTTGTGTAGTTTCACTTACAATACTTCGCTCATTCAAGCTTAAAATGCGTAGCCATATCTGAGTGGATGAGCCCGAGCTTTTGCTTGCTGCATCAACGGTGTCCCTTGACTGACCTGACTGGTGCTGTTTTTTTATCAGCCTTATGTTTCAAACTGGTAGACAGCACACAGCGTTCATTTCGGCTGTGATCACATATGTATGTGTCACTGTTTATGTGAAGTTTATCGTCAACGAGTGCGACCTTAGCTTCCTGCGTACGTGTAGTTTCTTTTGCATTGTCAGGACTAACACGCCCTGACCAGGGTCAGTTTCGCAATGTTGGGTCTAACACGCCCTAACATTGCACCTTTTTTCAGCACGCTTTCCTTTTCTCGGGCGTCGTAAAACTTAACAGTAACTGGTCTACGTTTTCTTGGTTGGGGTTTTCCAAAGTGATGAATTCGCTCAACTGTATGCACTTGTACACTCATGGCTTTTTTCATCTGTGTTCTCCAGGACCAGTTCCTTCAATTCTGACTCTGTTTCTGCGCCAGATTCGGTCTCCGTGACGCCAAACACTAACAAACTATTACGCCGGCTTTTGTTCTCGTAATCAACCAGCTTTTCAGCCTGTTGTTGAACTATACTTTCTTGCTTCTCAATCCTGCTGTTCATCGCGTCGAATGCATCCAAAAGGGCCTGTATCCTGCCTGCCTTGGCGTGACAATTACACTTTAAATTTAGAATAACAGAGATCTGAGCAAACACGGACACAAGAAAGAAGTCAGGACATCACAAACGCCGACTAACAATTGAATAGATGTACAACGGCGCAAAAGAAAGAAGGCACGAAAACCTATCTGCGCATGCCCATGCAATAGGCGAACCTATCAATCCGGCACGCGTGGGGGCCTACGCGGAAGATAACTGTTAAGGCAATTGATTTCATCTTTATGCAAGTAAATCGACTGTTGGCTCACGCATGCGCTACCACTGTTCTCGATATGCCATGCCTCAATCATCATACGCGTTTCTTCATTCCTATGTCGGTACAAAACTGCGCATTCATTGAATTTTGGCGTGCACTTACAATCTCGACAATGTAACGATAGATTAGAAGGCGAGCCTCCGGTTAGTGATCTTTTATGTTCTAATAATCTCTGGTTAATGCAGCGGCCCGTCTGTCCTACGTAGAAGCGACCGCAGCTGAAAGGAACCTTATACACCACACTTGTACGGCAATCAGTGAATTTGTTTGTGTGTTTTACGAAACAAATATTGGTTCACTTCTTGTCTTTTACTCGCTCATTCTTCCTCTGCACAGTGGCACATATCTTACCTAGCTCATTGGCAGCCGTGAAAACAATATTAACGCCGTATCTACTTCCTACTTTCTTTAGCCTGTTAGATAACTAATGAATGTACGGTATACCTACGACACGTTTCTTCCTATCGCTTTCTGCGACCATGCTCGGACTTGACATAATGGATTTCTTTAAACGCTCAGCGACAGTGGCCACTGCATCACGGGGATAACCTTCATCTAAAAGACGCGTAACCTGTGCGTTAAAGCTATCACTCATTTTGTGCTCACACGACTTGGTGAGGGCTGACTTAAGGCAAGACATGATGATACCATTTTTTACAACCTTCGAGTGCTTCGACGAAAAATTTAATAGCGGTTTTGAAGATCTAGGAGCATACTGCCAGCACACGTGGTTCAGAAGGTGGACAGAAGGTGGCACACGTGGTTCAGAAGGTGGTTTCTTAGGTGGACTTTCCGCTTCGCGCGCTGCCGAAGCCACGCATAACGAAGCGCGTGGTTGAGATCTGAACCGTCAGGTGCCGCAAGAAGCCCGATCTGAACCGCAAGGAGCCTTCTTTCAGGATAAAACCGATTATCAACAGGCCAAATGAAACATCCTTTCGAAATAATGCTATCCGCGTAAACGAAACACCATCAGCCGTCTGCGTTCACAAATGCCATCTGCGCTCACAAATGCCATCTGCGCTCACAAATGACGCATCGCACGGTTGCGCAGTTCCTTTTCACGCAGTTTGGCTGACAGCGAAGAGAGATTTCACTTTGCTCCCCTAGCTGCCTCTGTTCGTGGACATAGTTTCTTTGTCTTCGGGATTCGTGCTGCGCTGAATATTACCGCTCTCATCCGCAGCGGTGCTCAAAGAAGTGGCGTTGACGCCGGGCACGTCGGAGCTGTCGCTGTCGGCTCAAAGCCGCTTCCCAGTGAGGTGGGTGCGAGATATTTCGCATCTGCCACAACGCCTCCTAAATGCGCGAACTGCCGCGATTCGTTGTTTGTTCGGGGTCCCGGAAGGTTTCTCCCTCGCTGCGCGGAGCTCTTTTATGAAAAGAGGCCGAACTTTCTTGAAGAGATAAGCCGTGCTTGCGCGTGCGATTGTTGGCCTGTCAAACGCCCGCCGCTTGCCCGTCGAGGGCGTAGTCGTACAATAGATAAACCGGAAACTACGTCCTCTTGAAAAGATTGCTCTTTCGTTTTGGAACTATTGCATAGTCTATGAATACAATACCTAATCTTGGCTGCACATTTAGGTCTGCGTGTGTCGGCGCATAAGAGTTTATGTCGCGCATGTTGCACATACATACATACATACATACATACATACATACATACATACATACATACATACATACATACATACATACATACATTACATACATTACATTACATTACATTACATTACATTACATAAGCCTCATCGGCCAAAAAGGCACTACACAAAACAGTTCTTTACCAAAGCAATATAACTTCGCCTGCCATCACATATCTTGTGATAAGCAAGTAAATCAAATCCATCACATCAGGATGACACGTGTTTGACTATTATTTAATGTTTCGATGCTGGGACTTCAGATAAAAGCGAGAAGTGGACGGATGTAGCAGATACATAATGTTGCGAATGTAATATCCACGCATAAGTTTTTCATATCGTGTGATATTACTAGATTTCTTTTAACCTTGTTTTGTCCTGAGGCAACGACGCGAAACGTACGTTAAATTAAGCGCACTTATCCAAGAGCACTTCAATACAGAGCTTCGCTAAGGAGACAAAACCTCGAACAACAATATTTTCTATACCCACATTGCTTAGGGAAAAATGAGACGTAATGATGTTCAACAAGGAATGTAACATAAAGCTCTTTTTTTTTCGCTCGGCGACGTGAGCAGTGAGCATGAGCAGTTATGCCTTTCTTTGACGCAGTGTGTAAGCTGGAGCATGTGCCACAATATTGTGAACCGAAAATAGCCAAAGAAACAAATTTTTACACAACATACCGCGTGAAGGTTTTTATAGGCACGACTGGGCTGAGCGTTCCAGTACTGGTTGCCTTACACGTACTTTACACTTTAGAAATATTTCATTGCTACACATCCGCACAAAAAGAAAAACACTTCGGAGTGTAACGAAGATAATAAGTAAAATTAATTAACTTTAAAACATGACTGCGGAAGAACATAAACTACGTCCCTGCTGTATTAACCATAATTAATTTGCTTTCCAACGAGCTCATGGCTATCATATCTGCTGACACGAGATAGATATAGAAAGATTTATTATGACAGAAAGGCTGATAGGCCGGCCTGAATCAATTTTCTGACCTGCTGCTCGACGTTAGGAAATGGCTGCTGACATGAAGAGCAAACATATTGCCTCCGAAAACGCTTTATCGTTGGACAGAAGAGTATCTTCAACTCACTCAAATAAACGAACGAGTACTGTGTCAGCAAGATCGTTGGCGTAAGCATTGAACAACAAATTAGGGAAAATGGAATTGCGAAGTACACATCAGACAATAAAAGACGAACTACTCGGATAATAGTGTACACATATATCACGACAGGCATTTTATTAGGCGGTTTGTCAAAGGCCTAAAACTGTTCAATATGAAGAAATTTTTACTCTTCGGTTATTACTGAAGTTCCAAAAGTGCAAACGCTCTGGCATGTGGGTTTGTTAATACGATCAATATTCGCAACGTACTCAACCAGCATATTAATATTCTCAACCTCACCATGTTTTAACGCTGATCATGAATTGTGGGGCAGTGAGCGTAGGCATTCAAGATGATCTACTATAGTACAGATATGCGAAGATAACTGATGCGCCATATTGAATGACGGCTCCCGAACGTTTCTGCGGCGGGCCTCAGTGTATTAGACAATATTGTATGCTCCTCGGAACTAGTTGCTGGCGTGTACTTGGCTACAAACGATGATGCAGTTATCAGCATTCATATACCACCCAAAGCCGAAGAAAACGAGAGGTAATCGAGAAACAATAATACCAAATTGGACAGCCTTCCAAGAATTGCAGAGATATTCAGTCTTACCATGATCAAAATCCCATGCATCTCACATGAAAGCGTGTTTAACAAAAGCCACTCGCGTAGTACCCGTACCGGAAGGATATGTGTATCGACGCAGAATACAAAGGTCGCCGGGCAACATGACGCCGACCTGAAAAAAATAAAAGGATTCGAAGGTCCGGTAGTTTGGGAGATATTAAGTCACCCAGAAAGTGTTTTCTGCGATGCAGAGGTGGCGAGATCTTTTCTCCTTGTGCCTCGGCGACACCACTGTGGTACGTGGTACACTACACGCCCTCCCACAGCCTGTAGACCACTATAGAGGCCACTTCAGCCTTTAGCGCTGCCTCGTGGAGATAGCGAACGCGTGATGACGAAGAAATTTGCGATTTGACTTTGAGAAACGGGTATGTCGTCACAACGAGCGAGTACGAATTCTTAGCGCAATCGACTTTGTTGGTTGTAGTGAAGTCTCCTACGGCATACACATGCGACCTGGACAAGAGCTTCACATCAGAAGAGCTTCAGTGCGTGCCGTCTTCGGTGAAAAGCAGCATTACTATAGGACCAGATGTAGTTACATATGCCGCACTCGCCAGTTTATGCGAGGGAAGGAGGAAAATCAGCCCTGCAGGCCATTTGCAACAAAAGCTGGCAGAAAGAAGAGGTGCCAAAAAGCTGGAAAGTATCAAAGGTGCTGTCGTTGTTCAAACCAGGCAAGAGCCTGGTGAAGTTTGTTTCGTTTCGGGCGGTGAGCTTGACCAGCTCCGTTTGAGAAGTAATGAAGAAAGTGATTAATAAACGAATCTTATCGTGGAAAGACCAGAAGAAGCATTTGTCAGAAAGTATAGCCTGTTTCAGAATTGAAAGATGCACAATGAACTGCGTTTCGGATTTAGTCACGGATGTGAAAGGTCAACGTATACACGGGGAAACATCAATGCCGCTATATTCCTTCGTGTTAAACGAGCATATGACACAGTAAGCCATGCTTATGTCCTAGCAGGCCTGGCTTTGCAGGAATGTAAGGGTAAAATACTGCGTTTGACTGGTGATTGCGTGAAGAATCGAGAAATATGTGTGGTCACGCAGGAGTTGCTAATCAAGGAGTGCCACAGGGTAGCCGACTAAATCCGACGCTATTTAATGCAGTCATGGCGCAGCCTCCATATAACCTTCCAACAAAGATCAGATGTGCAGTGTATGTAGACCATATAAGTATACGAGCGTATGACCCGTCATTTTTACATATCCAACAAACATTACAAGAAGGCTTAGACTGTATAGACCGGTTTCTTACAAGAAGAGTAAAGGCTCCGAGTCCGACAAGTACAGCCCTATTTACATTTACATTAAAGAAACCCGGGGGCTTCCAGATTGTACTGCAAAACTAACCCCTTTCAAATACTAACTCATCGCTTCTTCGATGTGGCATTAAACCGGAGACTCTACCATGTTCAGTCCCTTGAACAAAAAATTCGGCAGATCTCACGAGTTGTGGGAGTCGTTTTCATGCGAAGCAGCCAGCGTGTACTTCTGTGCTGTACTTTGTGGCTTAGAGCCAAGCGTTACGAGGTGGATCGACGTCTTTTTGTAAGTGTAGTAGCTGCGTGCACATCGTGGGCTTACCAGGCACGTCGACAACACTGGCGTTAAAACGGTAACTTATGATCCGACGTAACGTCAGCCCTCACGTTAGAGTACATACGTCAGTATTATCGAAACTAAGTGCACATTATGGTGAAATCATGTGACTATCACGCGTAACTTTCGTTAATGTATTCCACCGGGGTCGAGCAACGCTTCAATATAGCTTGCTGAATCATAGGAATACAAACGTAATGTTTATTACAGTTGAAACCCGCAATAACGAAATCGGCGGGGAAAGCACAAAATTTCGCTCTTGCGGGAATTTCGTTGGCGCGAGAATGCGACAGAAAAGACATGGAATTTACAAAAAACACATTTTATTTCCAAAAGTCAGTAAGTTTGCTTTGGCGGGCCTTACCATGCAGCAATTTCATGCCTCTCGATCGGTGATCTCGTTTGCCACGGCACAAAGTTCGCCCCATGCACTGGTCAGTGACGGCGGCACTGCGCCATCACCAGTACCGTCATCGAGTGCGCCTACAGGCGAACCACCTTCCGGTCCCCCGGGTCAGCGCAGAATCATGGACAGCAAGCTGCACGCAACGCCGAATTCTTCGGCGATGTCCATTTTTTCCCAGCCCTTTTCCACCTCACTGATGATTGCAGCCTTATCTTCCAGCGTGATGAACTTCCGCTTTTTCGTTGGAGGCAGCGAAATTGGACGAAGCAATCGCAACACACAGTTCACGTTGCACACAAGCGGCCAAGCGAACGCTCCACAAATGGCTCCACACACGTGACCATGTGCGCGCAAAGCCGACAAAGCCAAGCACAGAGTCATGTCAACGAACGGAACTCCACGAGGAATGTGGATTTGGCTACGTAGCCCGCGATAACGAGCAGGTGTTTCGGCAAGCCATTATCATCACCATTGTTGTCAGCTTTATGTTTTTTTTTTTTTTTGTAAACAATGATGGTGGCTGCTTCTCAAGTGTGCTGTGGCGATAGTTTTGCACAATTTAAGTGTAGCATGAATGCACTTCAGCAGTCTTCGAATGTAGTTAACGTTGCGAGAGTAGATTATTTGCACACTCGCGTTTCAAAAATTTCGTTAATGAGGGTCTGCGGTATGAATATCTTTCGTAGTCGCGAGTTACGAAATGCATTGACTCCTATGGGCGTTCGCCGGTGCTCGGAAAATATTTCGTTACGGTGAGAATTTCGTTCTCTCGAGATTTCGTTATCGCGGGTTTCGACTGTATACTGCTATAAAAGCGGAGCCAACACTGGAACCACAGACGTTAATCTGATATGACGCCTGTATCCTAGGAGTAGTGTTTATTGCTTTCTTGTAAAATTAGATAGCCAGCACGACAAACACAATTGACGTTGCACCACCATTACGCCTGAACAGGCTATCTTTCCAGCCCAGTTTATAGGCCTTGCGTGGGTCTGTGGTAAAATAACTGATTGCCACGCAGAATGCTTGGGTTCGATTGCTGCTAGGATCATAATTCTTATTCTTTTCATTCGCCGGGTCAACACTGCCGATGGCGGTTTTACTTAGCACTCTCCCATTTATATATATACCGATGTCTGTTCTCGCAGTCCATGGGTAGATATAAACTGTCAATCACCTGTGGCGCATACCCGTACGCCGCGGCCCGTTGTAAACGGGTATGTGCCGCACGTTTCTGGAGGAAAGGGTTTGACGACGTGCGCGACAGGATTTTCACGTATTCATGTCATGACCCGACAGTCATATTCGTCAAATCCTCTTGCCCTCCCATACCAATTTTGGTCTACACCAACTTAAGGAGGCGATCATGAGGGCACCCAGACGTAGGCGGCTAGATAGATAAATAGCTAGATAGATACGTTGATAGAAACGCTCAAAGTGCGATAGGTTCGCTAAGAAATGCTTTGGATTTAAAAGTGAATCAAGGTGTTGGAAGCCTCCGTCATCTCTGCGGAGCTAAAGGGGTTGGTACTGCAGCAGGGGTCTCAAACACACCGCCCACGGATATTTGACTGGCGGCCCGGCCGGCACTTGGCTGTCTTCGTCCGATGTTCATTTTTTTAAATAATAAGTATTTTCTTAAATAAGTATACTCATGTGCTACACAGACACGACTGGTCTCAAGCCTCTCTTTATGAGGCACCCCATGAGGTCCCCATGTGTTCAAATAGACCCGTAAAACAAAACCTATGCTTCAGGCTCGACGTCCAGATTTTATTAATTCTGGAGAGTGTTAAGATCTCCTTCAGAAATGACCTACATATGGGGAAGGCTGCCTTTCAAATGGCAATGTTAGCGGACATTTTGTACAGACGAATGTTTGACATGACTCGGGATGCCGAGAGGCGGATGAAGCAACTCTCAGGGTCCCTTGCGCATTCGCCTCAGCCGACTCGAAGGCGAAAGCCATCTTTTTTTCGTTCCCACTCGATCCTCCCCCGCCTCCCCTCCGAAAGCTTTCTGCACCTACCGTGGTTTTGCACTGCCTCTGTTATGGGCCCACCTTTATTCAAGCGACTGTCATGTGATGACGTCATTACGACGTCAAGTATGTAAGTTCATAGTGACGTCACGATGGCGTCTTGGTGACGACACAAAACATCGCGATCTGTGACGTCGCGATGACGTATGATGTCACCACAATGTCATCACCAGGTGATGATTTTTTGCTTCGCTCGCGTTGACGCCACCGATGCTGACGGTTGCTTTTCGCGTCCGATAAGGCATCTAAGGCTTTTGCCTTAAAACGAGAGCGCGAAGGCCCCTCCGGCGCGGCATGCAGTTCATGGCGCTCGTGGCACAAAGCAGCGATCTCTCGGCTGAGCTCGTGAGGGCCACCCTCGACAAAAGCCTAAGAAGTGGACGCTAGAGCACCGCTGGTCGGCTCTGGCGGCTCGTCATCGATCCACTCTTGCCACACCACTGGCCAAGGGACGCGTCGCCGAGAAAACTCGCATTTCTCTTTGCTCGCGGAAGGCGCTTCTCAGATGTACACGCGCGAGGTGAATTCAACGGCGTGCGCTCGATGTTCGTGGACCCTGGCAGTTCGGCAGGCTGCGCTGTCGAGATATACGAAGCGGGACTGTTTCCGATGAGAGCGCGCCAGACGCCGACGTTTCCGGCTTCGGACGGGAGGCCTCCCTTCGCCTTGATGGGTCATTGTGCACTCGACTTGTGGCCCAGAATACTAGATGAGAGCACCGTGTCGCGGTCATCCTCAATATACGTATAAGTCCGTTCTTAAGCTTCTGGTTGTTTTTGTTCGGCTTCCTTCGGTGCGTAATCTCACTCATTCGAGCCGCAGCCGTCGACCGCTTTAAGCAGGAAGCGTGTTTTCTTTAACACGAAAGTGTTTTACGCCGGATCCACCAAGACTTCACTGACATCATTTCTGTCACGGATGTGACGTCCGTAAAATGCACACGAACAGATGACAAAGAAAGAAATTTCACTGATTTGCATGAGGTGGGAACTGAAACCACGACCTCCTTGTCCGCGACGATAGGAGTCGGGCGCTTTAACCACTGCGCCACCGACGCTCACGCATGAGCCTTTTCAAACACGCCTTGTATCTTTCACATCTTCTCCTTTTCATGGCTGGCGTGGGGCGGTGTCGCCGTCTTGCAGAGGTGAAGTACTGCATATTGACACTAACGAGCGCCGACAGGACGCGCTTCGGTAGTTTTAGCGCTAGGGCGCCTCGATGCCAGCGTTCCTTCGTTCAACGCAGGCATTGAGGTGCCCCACGCACTGCCGCGGAGGCTGGATCCCCGATTTCCACCCCATTTCGTCTCAGTACAGTTTGAGTTGCAGTGAGTTACAGCCTTGTTGCAGTGAGACACGCCAGGGGGCAGCGGGGCGCCTTCGCGCGTTCACGGCTCAAGCTACGAGCTCAGCGTCTCGCGTTCCTGAAGCGCTGTGTGGTAGTGTATGCATGAGCAGAACTGTAGCTTACCCAATTACTGGAGAGCGCATACCTTGCCGTTTCTCTCCTCAAATGACGACACTAGCGCATATAGAATACTTGTGATTATGTGCTTGTTGATATCATCTTTGCGTGGGATTCACCATATACTGTGTCCAGGTGTATGTTAACTAGTAGAGCTGCCACACAGGTTTAATCTTGATCATTCACGTTAGTCGTCGAGATGGAGATGTGCCACCATGCGTCAATGTAAGCATACGTCCACATCAAACGGTGCTATAGCCGACAAACACCAGCAGACATTCTGCAAGCTCTCATTTATCAACGTAGAATGAACATTGAACTACCTTTGTAAAGACACGTTTCACTTTCATGGTATGCCAATTCCTATGACGGAGGGATCAACCGCGATTTTGTTTCTTTCGCGAAGCAGTAGCTAACATCAGGTTATTGGCACCCCACTGACACGGACCAACCAATGGCAACCTGTAATGTGGGTGCGTGTCAGTGGCCGTTTACCAACATACAAGGTGTTTCAAGAAATGTGTTCAAAATCCTCAAAAATTAGGGAAATGCGATATTTGTTCGATGCCTTCACACTTGCTATTTCTGTTGCCGCAGGCATATTAAGATGGCTAAAGACATCATTTGGTGCAGTAATTAGGAAAGTTAAATTAATCAACTTTCTAATTAGTGTAGTTAGGCGGTTATGTCAAATGGGAGAATTGAAGTCATTCCTGCCAAGAACGCGTTACAGCTTTGAGATTTCGAAAAAGCGGCCTCTAGTAATGATTGCGTATTAATGAAATTCACCGAAATTCGTCGGCCAAACCGAAACCGAAATGCGGAAGAGCGCCATATTCTTCGGAGACGTCCAGAATGCGTGAGCGTCCTTCACCTCTGTAATCATTGTGTTGAACAGTGACGTCACTGCAATCGTCTGCTTGTTGCGCTCATCGGTGCTGGGGTTTCGGTTTCGCCGTTGAAATTGGCTGACTTTCATTACACCGCAAGAATTACTCGAGGCGGCTTTTTTATATATCTGAAAGCTGCGACGGGTTCTTCGCATGAGGAACTTCAATTCTCCTATTTTACATAAACACATACCTCCACTAGTTAAAAAGTGAATTCATTTAACTTTCTTAATTACTATCCCAAATGATGTCTTTAACCATCGTAAGAAGCCTGCCTCTATAGAAAAAACATCTGTGAAGGCAGCGAGCAAATATCACATTTTCCTGATTTTGGAGCATTTTGTACACATTTCTTGAAACACCCGTTATATTCAAAAACATTGCTGAAGACGCTGGAAACCGATCTTTTTTGATAGCTTGATAGCGTGACGGTTACCACTACCACGCAGCACGGCAGTTTTGCAGACATACAGTTCATCAATTTAAAGCTTTAATTACTTAGAGGATTTTCTTCCTTTGATGAAATACCCCGCAGCCGGCTAAGGTACTGGCTATACAGCTTTCCATACGCTTGTGCCCGCGCATTCGGGTGTGTGTGTGTGTTCGGGCACGCAGATTCCAGTTTGGGGAGGTGGGGGTGAAGTCGATGAGCGAAATTCTTTTCGTAATATCAGTTATCAGACCCTGAATGTGCCTTTACTCTGCCGCTGCTTCTGCATTGAGGGTCCACTCAATGACATATACTGCAAAAAAAAAAGTCACAGTTTCGTCGCAAGTGCGAAGCAGTGAATGCGATAGCAAGAAAGTGGAATCTCACACGAGAAACAACAAGCAGGCCGGTACTTTCAGCGCGCGGCTGAAGCCCAAAGAAGGACACCCGAAAAGAACGCACAGGCATACACAGGACAAGCGTGAACTAACAACTGTCACAGTTGTTACGTCCTTGTGCTTGAACGACGCGCTGGAAGTGTCGACAATGGAGAATCAGATGTTCTTAGATATTTCCCTTTCTTTTAAACTGCGGCGCGTGGAGTGACCCCTCTGTGTCTCTTGCCACACGGGAGCGTCTGACGCAAGGTGTGCTCTGTGTTCTTTTTTTTTCTTTCGTTCCACGTCACGAGTGGTTACAGAAAGGGCCCA
The DNA here is from genome assembly GCF_013339695.2 of Rhipicephalus sanguineus. NCBI lineage: Eukaryota > Metazoa > Arthropoda > Arachnida > Ixodida > Ixodidae > Rhipicephalus > Rhipicephalus sanguineus. Next base: position 16,175,594 of record NC_051177.1, read on the forward strand.
CTTTGTCGTGCGTGTATCAAGGGCAGTTTTCAAATTAAAAGAAAATGTAGGAGCATTGCGTGATAGAAAACACGCTCAAGCTCCTCCAAAATTGCGTACCGCCAGGGGTAAATGGTGCGTATAAATAGCTCGCCGTTGGTGCGTATAAATATGCGTATAATGGCGTACACGCCGGCGCATAATGGCGAGTGGTTGAGTTGTCTAGCGCAGCGCGCTGCGGAGCGCGGGGTCGGTGGTTCGAATCCCCGGTCGGGTGCTTCGAAATTTTCTTCTGCTCTATTTTTATTTGTGCCATATATATATATATATATATATATATATATATATATATCCGGGACATGACGGCAACGGCGAAATCCGCCGAGAGTGTCCATATAATTCTATCGCAATAAAACAAGGACACCATATAGCATCAACTGTCCGCAGATTGCTGTTCTTGTTGGCCCATCCATGTGTGTCTGCGGGAAGCGGTCAGTAAACATCCCACTAACGTTATTCATTATTTCACCACCGTGGTATTATGGCGTGATTGGCGGCGCTCCTCGTCAAGTCAACGTTGTGAGACACTGGAAGGTCACTTTGGATCACTCCTATATTCGATGGCCCCGTGTGCTACGTCGCGCGAGCGCAAGCCGAAGCAATGCATGGCCCTCCGCGGCAGACAGACCTCGTCGACAGAAATTGCAGACGCGCGGACGCCCGCTTCGCATTCCGCTTCAAGGCTGTCATCTTTCATTCACCCCTTCCCTGTGGCCATGCTCCATAATCTCTGCCCTTAGCAGCACATCCTAATCAGGACCTCCTCTATGGAATTGATAAGAGAGATCGTGATTCAACTGCGCAGCCGAACGTCATACCCTGTCAGTGTCATGGGGGCCGCGGCTCATTTTCTTCTTGGCAACAATTCCGCCTACGCAACAAAGCGCGAGAGCGAGCGCAACGGGTAGAGGCGGGAGGGCATCCCGAGAGAGCCCAAAAGGCTTTTTTTTTCAAGCCCCTGAAGAGGCTTTTCGACCTCAGCATACCGAATGATGGGACGTTGGAATCAATACAGTTTCAAGTTTCAAGGCTACGCTAACCAACTACCAGCATATAACACTAGCATATACCGACTGGCTTATCGTACTTAACCGGAGGTACACGAGCGCTGCCCAAGGCCCGCTGTCCTTTTTTTGCGCTATTTAGTTATGTCTGAAGTCAATACCCACAGTCACTCTGTCCTATTGTATACCAATATGTATCTCGACCGACACCAACTTGTTGCAATGCATCGGCAAACCTGCTTCCCATTTCCCGGGCTTGTCCGAAACACACGAAGTAACATCTGTGCAGAAGACATGCGCCGACGCGAAGCTCTCACCCTGCCTTGGCGGCAGCGGCCTGGGTTGCGGTGGCCGTCGAGGTCCGAGGACTTCCGGTCGTCGGAGTCTCCATCGTTCTTTCGTTATACAACTTTAGTAACAGCTTTTACAAATAAATGAATAAATAAATAAATTATGATTGGCACGAGTGATATTGTACGATAGCGTTGATGGAAGAACGCCGAGGCTATGCGACGAGATAGAGAGATAGAAACAACTTTATTTATTCCCAATAAGAATTTGTTGATGCGCTAGCTCCTGACTACCTAAATATATACGAAGGGTTGGCGGAAGGGAGTGATTTTACGCTGCCACATATTGTGGTTTAGGTCCGCTCTCCCGACGGAACAAAACTTGGAGGCCGAACTAAGGTACGTTACCGGGTAAATTTTGTGGCATTCATGAGGCAGGATAGAGCAAAGTGTGAGTTTTCAGCCTTAGAACCTCGCGCCTGCGTGCGGACCGAGGCGGTGAAGGTGGGAGTGTTTGGCAACCAATAACGTCCGCAAATGTCGGGGTACGTAATCAATCTTTCTTTGGAAGTATATGCTGGAGGGAGATAATTCGCTTCTGGAGCGTCCCCTCGTAAAGCCTGTGATCGGATCGTGAAAGCTCGAGCACTTGCGTGGGCCGCTTCATTACCGATGAGGAAGATGTGCAGCTAAAACGGAGGAGCACCATTTGGCAGTGGTAGCCGAGAAGAGGCAAAGAGCAGTCAAAATGGGCCAGGAGTGGCAAAGGCGAATGAGGCGAGATGACCGAGGCCTCGACTTGGCCGTCGACGACGGGGGAAAGAGGAGATGGCTTTGCTGCAAGTAGAAGCAGTTGCGAAAGGGGAACACGCGCACAAGACAGTTTTCGTGTCGCATGAATTCCACAGATCACCCGCAGTATCTTGCAATGCTGCAGCGTTACCCACTTAGCGTTTTTTTATAGTAATAAGTGTTTCCAAACACGCGGGCGTGCAGCTTTTTCTTGCAATGGAAGGCTACGGAGGACACGCTTGACGGCTTTGTTGGATGCAAATACTAAATGAGCGGTTCTTCTAGATGCGAAGACTTCGGCTGAGTATAAAAGCAGAAAATAAGCCAGATTTAACAATCATCTTATATTAGTTTGCTGTTGAGTATATAGTGTTTTCTCTTCTCCACCTTGAACTAATGTTGATGTCAATGTTTCTTGACGAGCGCTTTCGCTTGTGCACTCATTGCCTTCAATCCACTCAATGTTGTCTGCTTAGTTCGCCAACACTGGTGCTTGTTGCCGCTGTTTAGTATCCCATTCGCAGGAATAAAAACGGAAATTCCACTGCATATTAAAGTGACATCAAGCGCTCTTTTAGAAGACAGTGAAAATAAAGTTCAACCGATACACGGTATATTTTACCCCAATTCTACTGTATATAGCATTTCTTGAGTGCTAATTGCAAAACGGTGTTTGCCGGAGCTAGTTGGTTCTTAGCTAACACTGGTTTGAGCAGCGGAACTTAAAACGAGGGACAAAAAGAAGGCAGACAAAGACGTCGCTGTTTTTGCCTCTCGCTTCGAGTTCCGCTGCTCAAACCAGTGTTAGCTAATTGCAACACCGTCGGCAGTCATCATGACATCGGTTTGGCCGTTTCCTTTCCTTTTATCTAATCTTGCGCTTGATTACGTCGTAGAAATGGTCACTATATCTGCCACATGCATGAGACGAATTTAATGACAAATTAACTGTCAGAGGGCGTAATAAGTGCGTGGCAGTGTGTGCCAAAAAGTAGCTTGTTTCTTTCGGGTCTGACAAATAGGCCTTCTCCGTAGGATGCCTCTGTAAATTGCAGTTTCGTTGCTCTGAAAGCTCGTAAGACAAGATGGAAGGGTGAAAAAGAAAAAGCTCCGTGTACACGGCAATGCACCTGAGAGCTTTTTTTTTTTCATTCGAATCGCGTCGGTTCTTCTTCAACTAGCGGGCCTCGTGCCGAGCGATGGCGTGTGGCGGTGGTTATTCATTCTGGAGCCCTCAAGAAGACCATTAATAACCGCGGGGCGCCAAAATCTTCGAGCCACGCTGGTGGGGAGGAGACGGGGGAGGCATTGTTTCCTGAACTCTCTGCTTGTTCTTGTTCAGCTTCCTTGGCGCGACTAAAATCAATCAGGGCTGCCGGCAGCTTTTGTTGCCCGAAACTTCGTCGGCTCGGGCTCGGAAGCCGCGGCACGCTAAAGTAAGGGCCACGCCATTCAGTTAAACTCTGCCCCTGCGGGCGTGGGAAGGCGGCGATGGAGCGGCGAGAAATAAAGTTCAAAACAAGCGAAAAAAAAAAATTGAGCGCTGCGTTTTAGCGCGGCTGCTTATGTTTATATTCTTTTCAGTGTTCGTTCTGTATTTCCCTTAAAATGGCGTTGCAATTTTGCCGCTTTTTGCATTTTCTTGCTTCTCGTACAAACGTTCTTTCAATGTTTGTGTTGGCGTATATCGTCACGGCGGTGCGACGTGTTTGCACGATATACAATTCCTCCAGCGACCGCCTTAAAGAACATCCTCAGATAGAGTCAGGAAAATGTCACGTTCGCGCAGCTCTGCGGTTACATTATTTATTTGTTTTCTTGCGCGTAGCCGACCAGCTGAAGCAAGACACAGTGCGTCTTGTGAAAAGAGAATGAGTACGCTTTTTCTTCTCTTCCTCAGGGTTGCCTTCCTCAGCCGATATTTTCAAACATCGCAGCGTTACGCCTGGTGACTCTCCTTTGCCGCTTAGTGCAAGTAAAAAGTGATTACCTGCGGCAGTAAATACTCATCGGTATGGCAATTAATTGATTACCACAACGAATATTTGTTTATAAACGACGAATTACACGCAAAACACGCAGTTCTTTGTCATCGTTGGCCCGTAGTCCAGTTAGCTCGTCGTCCTCGCGATTGTTTCGTCTCCCTCTTTCTTTCAAATGACGAGGCGAAAGCCTCGGGTGTCTATGTTGGCTGTCCCCTCCGACACCTGGTGCCCTTAATGCGAAACGCGTCGAGGGGATAAATTCCTTCCCCGGATGTGTGTGGAAACAGCTGTGAACGAGTGAAAAAAACGTATGCGTGCGCAGCCAACTCTCGGCTTTACTCTGCAGAATAAGAGGTGCTGATACGCGCAAGAGTGGGCCCGCGCGCGCACTGCGCCTAGCTCACGTCAAACTAGGCATAGTTTCTGAGGCGTCGGCTGTTGTCGTCTGCGAGGAGGCGAGATGGCTGCGCAAGTATGCCACTGCGCAAGAAGCGCGTGTAGGAGCACGATGCCGAAGGCGAGGGGATCCCGAACTGCGGAAGCGAAACAACGACGGGTCGTGAAAACTGCTGAAACTCCCTCGTGCAAGTGAAGAATTGGATGTGTTCCTTTCATCTGCATGTATTGCGTCTCCTGATGTGCACGCCTTCTACAAGGTCGATCCAAATAGGTCGCGAAGCTTCGGGCGAAAAGCGGTTCAGAACCTATTGCCGACGACACCAGGGGAATGAAACTTCGCGGTTTTTCTGTCCCGTGACCGCAGCGATCCTAATGTTTACGGGCTGTACTACATACGAATATCAATTAACGTTGTTGTTCCATTTTATATTTATTACCAGGTTACTTATTAACTCCGAAGTATTTAATACGCAAGTGAACTGAAGTTGCAGTTCGAGGTGGCGAAAATACGAGCGCCACCCGGAGTGTAAAACAAAAACGGGAACTGCGCCGTCCTATCCCTCACGGCGAAAAAGGGGCGTTTCTTGTCGCGCGCCCATGTATGCTATGCCCTACGGTGTCCCAAAGGCCGCTTTTACCGCCGTAAGGTTTGTTTCAAGGATACTGGTGAAACCCTTGCAAGCTTCAGCGAAACAGACGCATGAATGAATTCGCGTCGTTATCACAAATCGTGCTGTGCTGAGGGTGTCGAAAAAAGACCGGCATAAAATTCTTTAGGATCCCGGCGGACGAAAGGTACAATCTGCATGCTGCTCTCTTTGTTTTTCTACGCTTGCACGGCATATCAGGATGCGGTTGCAGCAGTAGCGTAAAATATTCAAGTTGTGTTTTTACTGTATGAATGGTATGCTTAGGCAATAAATCATTCAAACAAACTCTGCTCTTTATTCTTGTCTAATTTATGTGTACACGTAAACAAAAACAAAGTCTTACTTAGAATAAGTGGTGCAAAAATAGGTGGATAGGCAAACGTTCATCCATCAGAACGCAACAATTGCCGTTTTGATCATGTGGCGGGTTGCGCAACAGGAAGAAGGTCGCGCGCTCGCCATCTGAATACCTTCCACTCGTTCAGTTTGGCTTGATGGTGCATCCCAATTAAATTTGGTGCTAAATCGCCCCCGCTCTCCCGCTACTCGGATCCTCAGTCCTCATGGAGATGGCGACCCCCCTGACGACACCAGCAAGGGGAGTTATGGGCGCTGCGATTGAAGCGCGACTATGTTTGGAGGGAACAAACACTAATATCGAAAAACCAAGTTTTATTCCACGGCGAAGCAATCTTTATGTTTCACATATTACATTTCTTTTCCGAACAATATTATGTAGGTGCAATGTGCCAAGGATGTATGACAGTGTTTAATTATTAAAAAACACATTTTTCTTAGCGCCCCCGGAGGGAGGCGCACGTCATAGTTATTAAGTGCAGCCCTTGCGGCGCATGGAAAGGCGCGCTCGTAAGTTCGTCTGCAACGACACGCCACCTCCCGTGTTCTGGGGTTTCGCACTTATTGCGGTGAGAATTATAGCGGTGAGAATTTGATTCTGGTGTGCGCAAAGTTGCGAGGTGCGTTTCATTGTTGGTGAACGTGTTGGCTACGGTGTTCAACGGGCAACGGCACGACGCGGCTAACATTTCACGCCGAACGCTTTCCTCGGTACTCGTGGAAACGATGTGGTGTTGCAAGGATGCAATAGCAACACGCGTATGCCTGGAGAGCGCTCTCTTCTAGATAAGACACTGGGGCAACGGTTCGAAGTAGTGTGCTTGCTGGATTTTCATGAATCAGTATTCCTGCTGCCCGATTTCCTACATGAACACGCAGTGCCTACTATATTTCCTGTTATCCGTGAGCAGATCGCTAAGTTATCTATCGCGCTACATTTCGCATATTTTGATACGTTACACATAAGGTTAATTTATCGGAACATAAGGCAAAACATAGTGCACATAGTGTAGGCACTTTCTGTACTTATTACGACATTTGTTGCTCATTGTGTAGGGTGGGATAACATTGTGTTATTGTGACCATTGAATAAAACTGAAGTATCATCATTTTGGCTTGACCAGGCGTCATTACTTCTCGTTAGAACTGAAGCACACATGCAGTGCGCTCTTTAAGTCCCCTGCGCATGTGCGAAGCAAATAAGCCACGCTGCAAACACGAGAGGTACGCTGCTGCCTACTTTATTCACGCTGTGGAAGATGACACGAACGCAGAATAAAAGCTGCAAGGGTGTCCTAGTAAAACCAACGTGAATTGAACGGCGGTGCGCTTAAACACCGCTGTTTAGTCACGGACCAATATTAGTTTAGCAAGCGTTGGCTTCAAGCGCACTCGCCAAGGGCTTGCCGTCTCGCCGTATACCGCGAGTCCTTAGATCAGGGGCCTAAGAAAAATATTTTGAGGTCAAATTTCGTGCTAGTGCCAATAAAACTACGTCACTTTTTTACCGGATATTGCGTCACATCTGCTTTATTTTTTGTTCCGCTGGAAGTGTTCCCTCCTCACACAGATCACGCTAAGCCCCATACGCAGCTGCTGAGCAGCCATTTTCTGAATGAATGGGCTTCGATGGCAGCTTCGCTACCAGTTACATTTACCTTGCCTTCTACCCAACCATACGAAATTGGTGTTGCTTCGCTTCCAATTTCTATGGCTTCAAAATGGTGACTACAAAGGGAACAAAAGAGGCAACCCACTCGATACTTATACGCTATGAGGCACTTAATGCGCTACTCCCTGTTCCAGGTTTGTGGGAAAACTACTCGGCTTATAGGTAGGATTATACATTCGGCAGTGTATCATGAAAAAGGCCAAGTAACGCATATTTAAAGAATGATCAAGAAGCGTATGTAACCTATACAAAAGCTTTCCGGGCTCCAAAGGTATTAGGCAAGCAGCATTGTCTACACCTTTGTCTACACTTACAATAATGTGTGCACTGTGGTTTACGAAAGCGAACCCCCAATAGTGAACATAATCATTTCCGTAGTGAAAGAAAATATAATGTCGAAGGTACGTAATGCATAAAGTGATGTCATACACGTTTGGGACACGTAACTTTTGGTAAGAGCACTGTTCCCACCCTTCGTAACTCAATAAAAAAGGGGACACCGCACACCTGCACCTAAAAGATTAACACCTGTTTCGAGGTTTGGCCAGTACCCTCGCATGTGCCGACCAGCTTGTTGCTTTGGCGTTGAACGCAACGCCACGAACGTGTCACGACTGGTTCGTCATCTGCAAACGCTCATGTGCCTTCTTTTGTCAATCTTGATTGAAACGGATAATTCCAGGCGGTATATAGTTTACGCGCTATCTTTTGCTTGATCGCTTGGAGCAGAAACGGCTCCGGGTGGCGTCGAATGACGCTTCTGTTTTTCCAACTAGCCATACGTCAGTCTGCAGAGGAGTGAACCAAACAATGTGGTCGGCCGGTCGACAATACAGAGATCCATCGATAGCGCCTGAGGAAGTAACGATAAAAAAAGTACAAAAAACGTTTTCTGTGAAGAAAGCTCGAAATCGAAAGGTACGCGTATGGCGCACAGGATGAACGGAACAAAGAAACGGTGCATGGTGCCGCGCTCGCCTGAGTTGAAAGTCGCGTGACGACCATCGACTTCGGTGGCGGGAGGCACGCGCCGCCGTCGGCCAACTATAATAATTCGCCGAGTGAAAAGTGCGCCGTGTATCGAACTGAGCCCCGCAGTTGGCATTCCGTTCATACTCGCATTATGTTGTCTTTTGTTTCTCGTGGTGCGTGTTCCAACTGCAGATCAATAATAATAATAATAATTGTTGGGGTTTCACGTGCCAAGACCACGTTATGATTTTGAGGCACGTCGTAGTAAAGGACCATTAATTTAGACAACCTGGTGTTAACTCGCACCTAAACCTAAGTACACGTGTGTTCTTTAATTTCGGTCTCGTCGAAATGCGGCCGCCGCGGCTGGGAATCGAACACACGCCCTCGAGCTTAGCGGCACAAGCCACCTGCTAGTCATCCAAATATTAGTAGGAGAAGAGCGAATGCCGAAATTGAGCATCTCAGAACGGCATTTTGTCACGCGTGTTTATAAGAAACAAGGTACTTGTAATCTACGTTGGTAGACTTGCATCTCTGAAATGGGTTTGTTATCGTCGGCTGGCTATGCCCATTGCCGTAAGGAGTGCTGCTCGACAAAAAGTAGTGCAATGTAGTGATCCTTCGACTGGAAAGCTTTGTACATGGGCTACGTTACGTAAGACATGAGCGTCGCCCCATTTACCGGTAGACGAGTTTTTTTTTCTTATTTTTGCATATCACGACGTGAATTAACGAGGTCATGAAACGTCGAATGCACCAAAACTATGGCTTTTCTTCGTTTATTAGCTTAAAGTTTGAAGCGATCCTACTTTTCTAGACGCAACTGACAAAAACATTCTGTCTACATGCCTAGCCACAAACGCAACCTGCGTGACGCAGCAAATCTCTGTATAACGCAATGTTTTCTTGAAAACATTTATCGTCATTTATTCAGGACGTAAGTTCAACGCAAGTCTGTGCAAGCTGATTGATTCCTACCCTAATAATAATTATTTCCTGGGTGTTAGATACCAAACCCACGATATGATCATGAGGGTCACCGTTGTGGGGGATTCCGGGCGAATTTCGACGAGTTGTGGTTCTTTGACGTAGTGCACCTAAATCTAAGCAAAAGGGTATTCTTGCAATTCAGCTACATCAAAACGCGGCCGCCGTGGGCGCGATCCAAAAGTCACAAAGCAGTTGGAAGCCACATACTTTAGGCAAACCCATGTACTTATGAGGTCAACTTGTTGGCTAGTTGGTAAAGCATGGTGAAACGGGAAACAGCGCAGTAAAATACGACGACGTGGTGCGCCTAAGAATGTATTTTTACACTTTTTCGCCCGAATAAACTTCAGTTGTCTGTCAGCGCGTCGTGGGGTGTGGTGTGTGTTCCTTCTTTGTCGTCGTCTTTTACTGCGCTGTTTCCCGTTTGACCATGTACTTACTTCTCATGTACTCAGTGCTAATCACTTCACACTCCGGACACATTTCACGCGCGGTCCGCGCAGGCGCCATAATGCATGGACGGCACCTAGAGTGCACATTAAAAGATTGATAACTTAAGTTTTGCTACCGAAGTTCAGTAAATACTTAACGTTGTCTTCTCAACCAACCAAAGTACTTACAAGCAAAATTTCTTCGTTTTGATGCATCTGGTAACCCAGCGGCCAGCTCCAAAAACATGAAATTTCTTTTGAATAAAGTTGTATCCTCCTCCTCACAGAGTGAAGCTTTTTTCATAACTCTGCAGGCACATCTACTTTTGCTTGCACATTCGCTACAGAGAAGCTGCATTGTTTCGCTGAAGGGGAAATATTACTTATGTAACGCGGGAGACATCAAAATTGATGTTATAACCGCACAATCGCTGTGAAGCATTGTCAAATTTCAGGACAGCGAGGTCAGCTGCTTAGATTATGCTGCAATTTAATTGAAAGACTCGAATAGTCAACATTATATGAATAGGCCCCTTGGCGAGGAGACGCCAAAGCGCAGAGCCAATTGTGTTTCCTCTCTACGTACGTTTGTTCTTTTGCTCTTCGAAGGAGCAATTGTGCATCCGGTTACGAGCTGACGAACGGAAGGCAAAAGATTCCATTAAACGAGAAATCGGAGCCCCCCGTTTTTTCGGCCAGGTTGGAAATCGATCGAGCCTCGCGTTTAGAAATTTCTAAACGAAATTAAGTTAGAGAAAAAGAAAAGAAGGATGGAAACCAAGGTTGAGCTTGTTTAAATTAAAAGGTACCGTATCGGTGTCAGCGTACATTTTCCAACCTTTAGATTTTTCTTGCTCTGATGCTTGTTCATATGTATGGCATTTTTTTCTAGCTTAGCCGAGCGGATGTTTGTGTATCGGGTCATCTCTTCCCCAATATTGTACAGTTCTGTTTTTTACGCCGAATATCTGGTGGCTTCAGAACTTTCGGTCTCGTTCAGATGATTTTGTTTTATTGGCGCAAATTTCGCCTCCCGTTAGCAATTCTCGCGAAATAGAGACATCTCAGAAATAGGGACATCAAACAATACATTGCTTCTGAGAGGCACTTTTCCCAGCGTCCTTTACTTGCTGCAGCATATGTCGGTTTACACAAAGAGCGAAAGGTAATAATGAGCTTTCAATGCAACTGACGTCGTTGGAAACAGCGGAACTGAAGAGAGAATATTTTTCATCAGAGCAAGAAGGCGGAACGACATGGCGGCTAGCCAGTGCATAGACTAGAAACTCAGTACTGGCATAAATTAGAAATAAAATTGAAGAGATAGAAGGAAACACGAGCAAAAGAAGAGAAAGCCTTTACACGGGTGCGATGTTGAGCACGACAGTTCTCAAAGTCTGCCAGTGAGCCTCCATTGCATCAAGAAGCTCAAACCAACGCTCTCAAGGCCTTTTATAGGCAGGTTCGTCCATGCGCGCCAGGATGTCATTATGAGGCACGCCGTAGTGGAGGACTCTGCATTAACTTCGGCTACCCGGGGCTCCTTAGCGTCGCCCTAAATTCAAGCACTTCGCCGCAAAAAAAAAAAAAAAAAAATATATATATATATATGAAGGAAAGAAGTGTTAATTTCAAGGGCTCGTTTTCTTTGTTATACACAATATTAATGAGAACTAACAGACAATAATGCCAAGGAAAGTATAGGGGATGTTTTCAGTAGTAAATGTAAGGTAAATGTGAAGAAAGAAAAGTGGACGAAAAGATAGCTTGCCGCGGGCAGGGACCGAACCTGCGACCTTCGAATAACGCGTCCGATGCTCTACCAACTGAGCTACCGCGGCGGCCATCCCCCCGTCCACTTTATAGGGTATATATGTACATTTAAACGTGGGAGCGGCAAGCTATCTTTTCGTCCACTTTTCTTTCTTCACATTTACCTTACATTTACTACTGAAAACATCCCCTATACTTTCCTTGGCATTATTGTCTGTTAGTTCTCATTAATATTGTGTATAACAAAGAAAACGAGCCCTTGAAATTAACACTTCTTTCCTTCATTCATAGCGAGGGCCTCGTTCTGGCAGATTTGATGCTTTCAGGTGGTATGCGAGGGATTATTGGTCAGCTGCCAGCTCGTAATAAGTTCACGTGCTACGTGACGCCAACAGGCAGAAAAAGAGTGTTCCACACTCGCCGTCATGGCTACTGGCGGCGCTGACTGACGCTCCCACGTTTAAATGTACATATATACCCTATAAAGTGGACGGGGGGATGGCCGCCGCGGTAGCTCAGTTGGTAGAGCATCGGACGCGTTATTCGAAGGTCGCAGGTTCGGTCCCTGCCCGCGGCAAGCTATCTTTTCGTCCACTTTTCTTTCTTCACATTTACGTTACATTTACTACTGAAAACATCCCCTATACTTTCCTTGGCATTATTGTCTGTTAGTTCTCATTAATATTGTGTATAACAAAGAAAACGAGCCCTTGAAATTAACACTTCTTTCCTTCATTCATAGCGAGGGCCTCGTTCTGGCAGATTTGATGCTTTCAGGTGGTATGCGAGGGATTATTGGTCAGCTGCCAGCTCGTAATAAGTTCACGTGCTACGTGACGCCAACAGGCAGAAAAAGAGTGTTCCACACTCGCCGTCATGGCTACTGGCGGCGCTGACTGACGCTCCCACGTTTAAATGTACATATATACCCTATAAAGTGGACGGGGGGATGGCCGCCGCGGTAGCTCAGTTGGTAGAGCATCGGACGCGTTATTCGAAGGTCGCAGGTTCGGTCCCTGCCCGCGGCAAGCTATCTTTTCGTCCACTTTTCTTTCTTCACATTTACCTTACATTTACTACTGAAAACATCCCCTATACTTTCCTTGGCATTATTGTCTGTTAGTTCTCATTAATATTGTGTATAACAAAGAAAACGAGCCCTTGAAATTAACACTTCTTTCCTTCATTCATTGCGAGGGCCTCGTTCTGGCAGATTTGATGCTTTCAGGTGGTATGCGAGGGATTATTGGTCAGCTGCCAGCTCGTAATAAGTTCACGTGCTACGTGACGCCAACAGGCAGAAAAAGAGTGTTCCACACTCGCCGTCATGGCTACTGGCGGCGCTGACTGACGCTCCCACGTTTAAATGTACATATATACCCTATAAAGTGGACGGGGGGATGGCCGCCGCGGTAGCTCAGTTGGTAGAGCATCGGACGCGTTATTCGAAGGTCGCAGGTTCGGTCCCTGCCCGCGGCAAGCTATCTTTTCGTCCACTTTTCTTTCTTCACATTTACCTTACATTTACTACTGAAAACATCCCCTATACTTTCCTTGGCATTATTGTCTGTTAGTTCTCATATATAATATATATATATATATATATATATATATATATATATATATATATATAAAAGGCGGGGTAGACTTGTGCGTGTCGACGTCCTATGCATGTATACGTCAAATTATGACTTTCCATACAGCATTGAGGTGTATTCAGGGCAAAATTGTACCAAGTGCGCATGTTTATCGGGGTGACATTAGCTTCAGGCTTTGAGGTCACATACGCTTCACAACACTAACGACTGTATTGCGCACGTGTCCATCTTGGACGCGTGCATTCCTTTTTGTATTTCCATGTAGCCAATCCGTTTCACGTACAGCCACTGCCTTTCGCAAACCGCTGCCGAATGTCTGGGAAGCTTCCAGATTATTTTAGAATCTTCTGATAGGCTTAAACGCACAAACGCGAACAGTTGAGTTTGTTCTGGAACTAGCGCAGCCACAAGCGATAAGACTCGAATGCTCGATGTCACATGTATAAATGCCGGCACGCCTAGCCTCAGATCAGACTATCGACGGCCGACGCTCTGTTCGCCGCTATCAGTGTACAGCGTACATTGCTTGCTGCAGCTTGAGTTTCCGTTTCCCGGCCACAAGTTAGGCCAAATAAAGAGTTTCATCTTGGACACGCCGACTGCTGCCTTCGTAAAAGTCACGACCCCGTGACAATATTATAACACGGTTCAAACGTATGCCATGATGTAGAACTGCTGCACGTTCCCTCAAGGATAGCAGCGCGTTGCGTAGTCATTGCGTGATGAATATTTAATATTCGGCGTATCATTTGAGTGCCACTTGCAGAGTTACTTTCTACGAAAGGTTAACGTCTTTCAGAGTCACAATGTCATGCGTGTTTGTCGCTCCTCCCTGTGGTCATGGTCACCGAAGGCGTTCATTGTGGTCAGTTCTTATGATGTTCCACCGTTATCATAATTAAAGCCGGAGAAACAGCAGCTAGTTGTTCGCATGTGCTTGCTCTAGTTCATTACAAGTCACACCGGCCTGCTTGAGCGCCTTTATTTCCAAGAAAACAGACTTTAGGGCTTGTTGCTTCGGACATTTAATAAAGCCATAGCGTTGAAAACACCAAGGAAGACGACAGGGAGCGCCCTTCTTTCTGTTGTATCTCTCCCTTCCCAACCTCGAGGGAAGCGCGGGGTATTGAACCGGAGACTCGCACCTGCTTAATCTTCTTGCCTTTCTCGTTCTTGTAAGTAACGCCTGTTGGCGACGGATGGCGCTATTCCGAGGGAAAAAAAAATCCTTAAGGGAAAAATCTTAGGTCACTGTGCTTCTATAGATACACTTGTTCTATATTCTTCTAGATTATACAATCGGTGTCTTGCATGGGCTTGGTCGCTTATCGTGCTGCCGCACTTACTGCCGGAAAGGCGTGCCGAAATATGAAGGGGTAACTGGGCTGCTTGGTGCATCATTTGGACGGGAACAAACAGCGCTAAAGAGAGGACGGCGAAATACGAGCGCTCGTTCTTTCGCCGTCCTATCTTTAGCGCTCTTTGTTCTCGTGCAGAAGGGGTACAAACCTAATGTCTTGATGTTGTACCCCGTAGGAGCGCGATGGTGGTCAGCGAGGGACAAAAGGTGATACCACACATCGAGCCGCGGCAACTCGCGTTGTGGTGGCAGTCCCGAGTCACGCGCGAATTCAAGCGAGTGGCAGGCCGAAGAGGGGAAGGCGGCTGTCGGCGCTCTATTCCCTGCCGGCAGCAGACGGGCGGCATCCCGTGTCATCGATTAGCGCTGTCACGCGACGCGCTTTTCCCATCGATCGCAGCCCTGCCGTGCTTGGTTTCGGTCTCAAAGTGCGCCACTTCTCTCACTCGCCCAAGCATTTTCGCCACCTGTGCAAGTACGTACATACGTGGAAAGGTCTCGAAAGAAGTGAAAGCAAGCTTCTGTCTTGCAGTGTAATATCAGAATTAAAACAATTTCGCAGTCTCGAACGACCTCAGCACGTGTATACGGTAAGGTACGTTTGGCATGCAAGCGACTGCGTGGTGCCAGTCGCGGTGGCTGAGCGGCACCGCGATGCGGTTTCGTTTCACATGCAGCGTTTTCGCGAGATGCCTGCCACTTTGATGAGTGCCGCCTGTCGAAAGCGCCCGTGACTCCCCCCTGTCACTGAAGACAGCGCTCGACTACCTCTTCTCTTTGAAAGATGGGAGTTTCCTCTAGAGCAATGCTTGTTCACTTCTTTTCTTTTTTTTTTGGAGGTGTATAAATAGGCTGTGCCGATTTAAGTTTGCTTCCCCCTCACTTTCCGTTTAAAAACACCCTCAAACTATCTCTATCTCGAACAGTAGCCAAAAAGAATCGCATAGTCGAAATATGGAACCCGCCTGCAAGTGACTCTCGTTGACGAATCCGGTCGGCATTTAAACAATAATTCGTCTCCTTTCGAACTGAAGGTAGTCGAACAGAAGGGGTCTCTTTGTTCCAGTAGGCCAAGAAAGGCAAGCTCCCTTAGGGGAAAAAATAAAGAACAGCGGCGTGCGCCGTAAACGAGAAACACGGAGTGCCGTCCCGTCCCTCTACCCCGTGAGGGTAGCAGTGGGACGCACGCACTATTCCGCGCAATGAGAATGGAAGCTTGCATCCCTTTGTCTCGTCACTGGTTGTTGTCGGCTAGAAGAGTGTCGCTAGCTCGTGCGCACGAGCTCTTCCGTGCCTCGATACTGCCCTACGACAATCGAAGCGCACGTATGCTTTGAGTTGTCGATTAGTTCGTCCTCGCGCTGGCGATTGCTAGCATTCCCCCTAGCTACGATGGTAGAACGAGGGCCTCGGAAAGGCGTTGGTCCCATGTTCGATCCCCGTACCAGGATCAATTGTTCGTGAACGGAGAAGCTTTTCTTTCTAAGCGATTCGTATGGAATTCCTCCATTAGCTTCGTGCTAAAACTGGGGCGTTTTTCAATTTTCCCTTTCACATGCTACATGCGATGCGCTATGTTGCAACGGCGGCGTCGTCTTAATTCAATCAAAATCCAATTATGCTTTCACCTATACTTATACAACGACCTGAATTGGTTAAGCCTGATTTTTCTTCTTCGCCGCCTCGCAACCTCCTAGGGTCCTTCTAGGGAGGACTGCAGTCGTCTCGCATCACACCTGCCGGCGTGCTCTCTTTCGCTTCGTAAAAGCTGTTTGCGCCCTGCACTTGACCATTGTTTGCGGACAAGCCTTTTCTAATGTCCACAGGAGCGCGTCCCTCCACGCTCCCTTTCCCAAATGTTTAGCTCCTTCTTTACTGGCCCTCTCGGCGTTCCTGCTATCGTGTCTACGAACTCTTTCGTGTATTGTTCTCTTGTTTTCCTTAACACTCTCTTTACCACCTTGCCGTTTATTAAGTACTTACGCTATTCGTTATATTTTGCTTTCTACTGCGAGAGTTCATCTCAGTTTGTGTGGTCAGTGTTGTGGTCAGTGATGGCCAGATTACTTCCCTTTCTTATTCGCCGGCCTTTCTCTCGCTTTCTTTCGTCTTCGTGGCCAGTGCAGTTTATCACCTGAATTCGGGCTGCCTTATTAGGCTTAGTATTTCGTTTTGCTTGGTCATCTCGAAAGCTCGCAGACTCTCCTCATCTCTCTTCGCTTTTCTTGTTCGAATTGATTCTCTTTCACATCATGATAAACGTACGAGCCCTTTCGCCGCTTCCTCAGCTTCGTTTCAAAACTCGAGCAGAGGCTTTAATGTCGCATGACCGGCACTCTTTTCCGCCACCTCGCAAATGGAATCGCGCACACGTCTCACTCTGTTTGTATTCGCGGCACATTGTTTTACCACCTTTGTTCCACGTGCAAGAAAATACAGAGTGATCTTCCGCACCATCGTTCCAGAGGTAAAAGCAATCTCTTCTTGTTTCCTATGACAACGAAAGCAACGATGAGCAGATCAAGCGTTTCTTTCTTTTCTGCCTAGATCGTTTCGATTTATGGCAGCATAACTTCTCCCTTCTGAACCTGTGCGGCGGCTTTAGGCGCCGCTTCTGTCTCGGTCCTCCTGTGATCGCTTCCGTTCTCTCGATTCGCACATTGAAAAAGGACTGAGTCGAAAATTGTCTGAGCAAGGAAAGAAAAGAAAAATAATTGAGAGCGAAGGATTACCGCGTCACCGTCGTCGCCGCCGCCTTCTCTTACCTTCCCGGCCAATTTTGTTGAAAGCGGCGCGCACATTTTTTCTCTCCCGCTGGTTCTTAGATGTAGTCTTATCACAGCATCCAAGTTGTTTGCTCTCATATGAGGCACCAAACTCACCACCAATTACCAGCGAACACACACACACACACACACACACACACACACACACACACACACACACACACACACACACACACGCGCGCGCGCGCACGCACACGCGCACGCACGCACGCACACGCACACACACACACACACACACACACACACACACACACACACACACACACACACACACACACACACACACACACACACACACACACACACACAAATTGGGGTGCTCATATCCCACGATATCAGCACCTCCGATCAGCGTCGAGGTGCACGTCAAATGTTCAACCTTTTACGAGCATCGTCTTCTCATTTGCCTGTTAACCGTCTAAGCTGTCTGGCAACGCTTGCATGTGTAGCACTCTGAAGCACGGTTCAGGAAAAAAATTGGCAGATCCCACGTACCGTGGGAATCGATGGTATGCGAAGCATGCGCAGGAAGGTGGCTGTGTCGCAGTTTTTCACATTGAGCGAAACATTGCGGAATGACGCTAGAGAAATGTGCAAATGGTATACGCACACACATATTCTGAAGATTCGAACATGTGTTATGTAACCAGTTTACAGTTGCCTAACGATACCAACAGCAACATAGGTGTTACCAACACCGGACGCAGTAAGCTGATATGTAGTGCTTATATTCTTCAATACTGGACAGCGCGAATTAGAATAGAAGAATGAACACAGAGTCACAGGACAGGCGCTACTTGCAACTAAGTTTTATTCAGAAAAGTTTCCCTAGATATATACCCAGCCGAGTGGCACGAGCAGGCACACTGCACGTACATGTACGTTACAATCACAGTTGCAGACTGCACATGCGTTACAGTTGTTATGCTCATGCTTATCCGCTATGACGGAGAACGCACGCACGTTTCACGAACCCGCGTGTATGTGTGGAAGGGGTTCTTGGCAGTTCATGAATAAGGTCATCATCACCGTGATCAGGGAGCACCAGGAGCTGAACAGGACTTGTTATCGGATCCGTTCGTCATCCCGGCTACAAACGGTCTAAGTGTAGTGAAATGCGAGGTATAGTAGAGCTGGTGGAAACCGCGGATGGCTCTTGCGAAGAAATGATCTATGATGCCTCCTGTCCTGGACGTGGCACCGAGGTCTTGTGATGCCCTGTCCACGTCCAAGCCGTCTTTTATGCCGTCTAAGAACCAGGCGTTGTTGGGTGTGATAAATCAATGCTGAAGCCACCGGTAATCGTGAGGGACATGGTCCTCTCGGCAGAGTTACTGTAGGAAGCATTGACCCCGGTTTTTCGTAATCCACGTGGTCGACGTTACGGACCACGCGGACGAGTGGATCGTAGCCTAGCGTCTTCCAGGGGTGCTCTGTCTTCAGTTCCCTAACTTTCCTTGCGTCCGCCGCTGTGGTGTAGTGGTTACGGTGCTCGGCTGTTGACCCGAAGATTGCG
Source organism: Rhipicephalus sanguineus (assembly GCF_013339695.2). Taxonomy (NCBI): domain Eukaryota; kingdom Metazoa; phylum Arthropoda; class Arachnida; order Ixodida; family Ixodidae; genus Rhipicephalus; species Rhipicephalus sanguineus. The sequence goes on from NC_051177.1 coordinate 16,194,211, forward strand.
GGTTCGATCCCGGTCACGGCGGTCGCATTCCGATGGAGGCGAAATGCTAGAAGCCCGTGTACTGCGCCATGTCAGTGCACGTTAAAAAATACCAGATGGTCAAAATTTCCGTAGCCCTTCACTACGGCGTCTCATAATCATATCGTGGTTTTGGGACGTAGAACCCCAACAATTACGATTATTATCCCTTTCGTTCCGTGTGAATGTTTATGTTCGTGGTTACTGCGTTGATTGAGACTACGTTATCACCTGTGGCACATACCCGCATAACATGAACGCTGGTATGCGGGTATGTGCCACACGTGACTAAGGGAAAGGGTTTCATGGCGTACGTGACAGGTATTTTGCGCTATTCATGCCATGACCAGTGAATCGTGTTCGTCATACACTCATCCTATGCTGTGCAAATTTTGGTATATTACAACCTATGGAGACGACAAGGAGAGCGCTCAGACGTAGGTGGATAGATAGATAGATAGATAGATAGATAGATAGATAGATAGATAGATAGATAGATAGATAGATAGATAGATAGATAGATAGATAGATAGATAGATAGATAGATAGATAGATAGATAGATAGAAACGCCCAAAGTGCCAGAGGATCGCTAAGAAATCTGCGCCATCTCCGAACTACATCTTCCTCACTTAAGCAGACTCGCCACTACCAGTTCACGTTCCAAGCGTTCCAAGAAGAAGAAAAGTCTGCCACAGGTGACATAGGAACAGGTGACAAGGAACATAGATGCTAGTGCAGCTGTGTGAAGCGTCGCACCAGAGCGTGAGGTCGTCGTCGGGAAAGTTAACTTGCTCCATTCGGAGGGATGTAGATGCTCGAAGTCGTGGAAGCTCATCTAATGTTTGTGCCTCCACGAGTGAAGACAAGGAAAGGTCGATGGGGCTTGTTGTGGCGTTGACGGTAATGCGACTAAGAGCGTCGGCTGCACTGTTAAGGCTGGCTTTGACGTAGCTTATGTCTGTGGGGAATTCGGCTATGAAACCAAGGTGCTGGAGCTCTCGAGGAGTATTGGTGGCGCTGCACGAACGCAACTCCGAAACCAGTGGCTTGTGGTCGGTAAAAATGGGAAATTCTCGCCCTTCAAGAAAGTACCTGAAATGCCTCACCGCAAGGTAGGCAGCGAGGAGCTCCCGTCCGAAAGTACTGTATCGGCGCTCAGCGTCGCGTAACTTTCAGGAAAAGAAGGAGATGGGAGCCCATGCACCAACAATCCATTGATGAAGGGCGGCTCCAAGTGCTTCTGAAGAATTGTCCACCATCAGGCTAATGAGAGCAGTCGGTGAAGGGTGGTGCAGGAGGGTGGCTTGGGCGAGTTTGATCTTAACTGTGTCAAAGGCTTCATCAGCGACCATGTCCTAGGGAAGCGCGGCCGACCCAGCTTTCGAAGTAGAGTGTAATGCTTCAAGAGGTTGCAGCAGTGTAAAGCATGTAAGTATGAAACGACGATAAGAAAACGCCAGGCCTGCGCGGAAAGCGCAGCACATTCACAGCGAAAGCTGAAAGAGTGGCATTTCTAGAGCCCGTTCTAAACTCTGTTTTGGCTACTAATACAAGTACATTTGCAACGTACCCATTACGCCACAAATCATAATTTCTGTGAAGTTGGGAAGCACCCCACCACGACATTATTCGTCATTCTGCGGAGAAGCGAGGTACCATCTGTAAGGCATTATGTGGACTTTGTTGATGCGACGGTTGATGATGATGAAGAATTATGGCTCAGCCCTTTGTAACGGGTTGGAAGCTTTAAACGGTCCACCAGTTACGTAATTTGCATTGGGTGACGCCCGGTAGTTATTTATCTCTCCCACCACGCTTTATAGCATACGTCAACGTGAGAAAGAAAGAGAGAGAGGGAATTAACTTTATTGAGCGGCACTCATGTAATGTGAGTGCCCGCAGCATCGAGCGGCCGCTGCTACGGGTTTGTCAAGCGGCTGATCCCAAGACAAAGCTTGCTGAACCATGACACCGGGCTACGCATTTGTTGGTGTGGAGCTGCTGATTTGTGACTATGACACGTACAAGTATTTTTAGCAACTTATTTCCGAGTTTCAGCCCATAACGAACGACGCGGCCGCTAGGCTGGCATGGTCATATTTGACGCACTATAACTTGTTAGCAACAAAAAATAATGCAACGTTTTTTTCTGCACAATGGTAAACGACGTCCTTGACTTCAATCAGAGGGATTTAAAAAAAATTAAAAATGGCCTTTTTGAGAAAAACATTTTCAAATTTCGGCGTTTTTGGTAAATTGCTTACATTTCAGCCCAATTATCAAGTAAAAAGGAGCGCGATAAAACCACAAAAATTATTTTAAAAGAGAGCGAAAGTATCAAAGTTAATATGGAGCGATTTTTATTATCCTCACTTTAACTTGCTTGCAGCAATAAATTCCTGAAATACAGGTATTTTGTGCGATTTGCCAAGTTTGTGATTTTTTTTCTTCAAAAGTGCTTCGACAAGAGAGGGAAATAATAGACTAATAAGATTGTATTTCCCTTGTGTTTTAAGGGGAATAAATATTATGACGAAGGAGTGCACCGTTTTTTCCCTAGGTGCGCTCAAAATTCAGAAATCGCGAAATTGGCGGAAAAGCGTTTTTTGCGGCCGAAATTTGTATATTTTTTTCAGGCGAACAAAATTTTTTTTCGCAAAACTAACTGCGAAACCATTGTTCTGGGTGTAATGCCTAGGCCTACAGTAAATTTCATCACAATCGGGAATGGTGACCGGGACCTCGTGTTCGATCCTATCTGGACACACCCTGGACAATATTTTCTTTAGTGTGTCATTCGTAGAAGCCATAATTAACTAATCTATTGAATCGATGTACCAATTATAGGTAATAAAATATTTAAAGCAGGCAGAATTGAGCTAGATATTTTTTAGAATGTCTGATGAATTCCTCAATGGCGAAGAAAGCATCCCTGTGGCTGTATCCCAGAGTGGTGGCCCCAGAAGAAAGAATAACCGCTTCTGATGCTTCCAGGCCCAGCTTGCGAAGAGGTGGTACTATTATTCTTTTCCTCGATGTCGTGTACCGGCGACAGGATAGAAAGAAATGACCAATGGTTTCCTCCCGATTACAGAAGAGGCACGGCGGGGAAGTCGCTAAACCTGCTCTATGCAAGTAAAAATTGAAGGAGGTAACGCACGAAGGAAATTTCGTTATGGCCAGTTCCAGTATTTTTAACGTGGATAACTCGCTGCGCCAGGAAAATAAGAGGTGCTTATGCTCTGGAGAAGCTGTCAATACTGGGTCTGAGAAACGTTTTCTGAATGCTAGTGAGCGAAATCTTGCAATCGTGATGTGAGCTGTTAGCGGGAAAACAAGAATAATCGGCGCCAAAAGCGACGCCTTTGCTAAAGAATCAGCCATTCCGTTAAACAACAAACCTTTGTGTCCTGGTACCCAGGTTAAATTAATACATTGAAGATGAGCGGGAACTAAACAGTACTTGAAAGAGCTTTGTATGGGCGTTTACACCAGATGCGGAAAGAGAATAACACACAGATAATGTATCAGTTATAACTGCAACTATTGTAATTGAAATGCTTAACTTGCGTACAGCTAATATTACTGCCATAAATTCAGCTAGAAAAACAAGACGAAAATCAGGCAATCGTAGTGAAAAAGACCAGTCGAGTCCAAGTGGTTGTGCGCCAGAAGAAGAAGAAAAGTCTGCCACATATGCTTAGAGCTCTGCTTAGGCCCTGTCCATCGACCGCTGTGATAGCGAGGGCTGTTGTTCCTGAGACATACCATGAAAGAATTTCTGTTATTCATTTAATTAATTAATTAATTAATAATTTATTTATTTATTTATTTATTTAATTATTTATTTACTTATTTATTAAGCAACGAACTTTTGAACGTGGATCAATTTTCATTAGAACTCCGTCCATATATATATATATATATATATATATATATATATATATATATATATATATATATATATATATATATATATATATATATATATATATATATATATGCCCGCACGATGCCCTCGAGGGGAGATGGGTGACACAGACACACACATGTCCGCCACCGAAAATCGTTGTTCAACGCGTCGTTTTGTACGCGGTCGCCAGGGCTTAGCCATATACAGCTTCCCTGTAATAAGTCTTGTTTTCAGTCGCTGTGTACGGGAGGTGTGTAAGTCACGGTAGAGAAATGGCCACATGGCGTGTACTACGTAACAGAGGATAGTGGCAAACAAACCAAGTTTCTAGATTTAAACAGTGTATGGGTTCTTACTTGAAAGGAACAAAACAAATCCGCGCGTGCAAGCATGTCTAGGCTTTGGATAGCTCCGCGCGCTACCGGAGTGGCAGTCACTCTCGGTAGTGCAAGGATGTACTTCCGCAACAGGCCTATCCGCTAGAGCTGTGACCCCCTATCCCGCAGTTCGCGTAGATTCGCGAGCGGGTTTCAGGCCAGTGCACTCTGAGAAAAAAAAAAGAGTATGTATGACTCTATTCGGAGAGTCCTGACTTTCCACGTATGTGACTCTCTTCAAAAAGGGGAACGTTAACTCTCTCTGCAGATCATTGTACTCTCTTCGGAGAGTCGTACGACCCACAAGAGAGTTAACGTGCCGCTTTAAAGAGAGTCATATGCGTGGCAAGTCAGGACCCTGCGAAAGGAGTCATACATACCCTTCTTTTTTTATTAGAGTGTGGGGACAGAGACGAGTCTTTCAACTGAAGGTGTTTCTTCACCTCACGTACATATCTGCCAGGTGCAACAAATACAGAAGCACATCCAGTTAACAGAAGAACACCTCAGCGGCGGAGCGTTTCGGATTACTGGGGAAAAACAACAAATAGCAAATAGCAAGCAAATGCCGAGGGAGTGATAACTTCTCAGCTCACCTCGCACGGCTTTTCGGCTTTTGCACTCCGGTCCGGGGCGGTAGTTCGCACTCGATGGCCAGGGTGCTATGGGGGTTGATGGCAGCGGCGGTGCTCCCGGCTTGTTTGAGATGCGGCCAGTCGCACCTCGCAAGACGGAAGACCCCGAGGCTCCCGAGAAAGCGACGCGCGTTCTCGGGTTGAGAGGAGGTATCTGCCACCAAAAGTGGGAGAGGAGAACGGTGTGCCTCGGCTGCAGAATCAGCGCAGGGCGCGAAGGGCAGTTGGGGTGGCAAAATGCCCTCTCCAACGCAACCCCTCTCGCCGCTGTGAAAGAGAGAAGAAATAGTAGAGAAGGCAAGGCAGGGAGGTTAACCAGTTTAGGAAAAACCGGTTTGCTACCCTACACATGGGAACAGGATGGGGCAGATTTAAAGACGGAGAGGAAAGAGAGAGAGAAAGACAGTACATAACAGAGCCGTGGCGACGCGTTGAATACACCAGGTTGCGCATGCAACCCCACAACTGCTCTCTCGATAAAAATAAAGAAGAAAAGGAAATGGGTGACTGAATTCAGTGCATCGTTCAAAGAGAAGTGTGAGATTCTCGTCAGTAGACAGCGAAGCGCGAATGATCTAATGTCGCAAGGGCACAGAATGGGACAAAGAATCGGGAAAGTGAGAACCCGAGACTGTAATTGCACGGTAGGCATCGAGAGGGAAGAGCAGAGCCACTCTTTGCGGCGGCGAACGTGCTTCCCGCGGGATCAGAACGGCGCTCGCTAGAGGGAGAAATGGCGCCACGGTGGTGTAAATTATAAAAGTGGAGGCCCGCAGCCAGCGTTGCACAATGCTTGAGACGAAGGAGGTGCGACGGGAGGAAAAAGGGAGCGCGCCGCTACGGCGGCAGCTAGCTTTGCCCAGTTGGTCGGTTGTCTGACTGGCCCCTGAAATATTCACGGCGTCTGCTTGCGCGGCGGCGGCAGCAGCGCGGCGAGCGCAAGCGTTGCTCCTGCCTCGCCGCAGCACATACGAAGCCGAGCGTTCGGGGTGTTTTATTTACGCGCCTGATAAATAGAGAGATTTCCCGGCAACGTGCGCTCCTTGCAGTGCCCCAGCGGATGAGTCCCCAGTCCGGTTAGTTAACTCCATCATTCGACAAAGCCTCTCGGGTCCAAACCATGACAGTCGTCAGGAGTGTTGTATAGCCCCCACTTCCGCCGTTGTTGTTCCTTTCGTCTTGCTTCTTTTTTTGTTTGTGGTTACGTCTTCAGGAGATTTACTTCGTTTGTTTCCTGCCTATATTCTGCGTCTTCACACGCAGCTGAGTGTGACGCCCGAGTAAACGAGCGACACTTGCTACAATCTCGCTCACTTTTTTTTCCTTCGCAAAGCCGGAGGCAGTGATGTACCATCTCCATTTCCGACCGTGGCCGTACATTGTGTGATATCATGTCTCCGAGGTTTTAACCTTTCTACCGCACGGATCTCACTTAGTGGTGACAGCGCTACTGTAGAGCTCTGCGCAATGAGCGATAAATCAGAGGTGTGGTCAGTTAATTCCTGTTGCTTTTCAAAGCGGGTACTAACTACACTTTAGACGTATGGGATTAGAGGACTGAAGGTTTGTTGCGACTTCAAAAAGTATCTCTCTTTCGAAGCGTATCGGTGTTCGTTCGATATCCACAAAATAAAATATTTATTCCATTCTGCTATGATAAGTGGAAACAACACATATTGTGAGAGAATAAAAACACACGTGAAAGGAATTGGCAGGAAAATTCCAAACGCAGCGGCTCCTACGATTCTCATGAGGATCTGCCATCAGTGCCTCTTTCTTTGTTATGGTCTGCATCCTTTGTGAAGAAGAATGCAATCGCTTTCAACAACGGTGAATGACACCCTGATTCAAGCAACAGCGCTCCACGCGCGTAATGTCAAGCTCAGAGGCATTCTTGCTCACTTAAATGGCAATTGTTGACGTGAACGGGATACTGTACGTGAGAAATTATTTGGAACTGGTAGAAATAGGAAGCTCATTTGTAATGAAATTACGGGCTTTCGTTTGTATTTTTTTCATTCGTTGCCGTTGCTCACTATTCGTACACTCAGTCTCTATAAGCAGTATGCTCACATTTAGGTCTTGATTTCAAGCGCTTGTTATGAGCTGGAGCGCTTACGCCAGGCGTTCCCACATAATCACAGAGTGTACACTTTCCGTTGTCCGTACAGTGGATTGCCTACAACCACTGTGTTCTGTCAGTACTAACAAATGGGGCGGAAACATGAAGGATAGGAGAAAAAAAAATTCGGCAGATCCCACTTACCGTGGGAATCGATGTTATGCGAAGCATGCGCGGGATGGTGACTGTGGCATAATTTTTCATGTTGAGCGAAACGTTACGGAATGACGCTAGAGAAATATGGAAGTGGTATAAACACACTCATATGCTGAAGAGTCGCATATGTATTATTTAACCAGTTGTTTACAGTTGCGTAAGGATGCCAACAGCAACATGGGTGTTACCATCACCAGACGCGGTAAGCTGATATGTAGTGCTTATATTCTTCAATACTCGATAGCGCGAATCCCAACAGCACAAAGAAGAAACACAAATGCACAGGACAGGCGTTACTCGCAACTAAGCTTCATTCAGCAAAATTTCCCTGGATATACACACAGCCGAGTGGCACACGCAGGCGCACTGCTCGTACATTACAGTCACAGTTGCAGTTGTTACAGTTGCGTTACAGTTGTTATGCTTATACTTATCTGTTATGACGGGAACGCACGAACGTTTCACGAACCCGCGTGTACGTGTAGAAGTGGTTCTTGACAGTTCTTGAACAAGGTCGTCATCACCATGATCAGTGAGCACCAGCAGCTGGACCGGACTTGTATCGGATCCGTTCGTGATCGCGGCTACGAGGGGTCTAGGTGTAGTGAAGTGCGAGGTATAGTGCAGCTGGTGGAAATCCTGGATGCCTCTTACGATGAAATGATCTATGATGCCTCCTGTCCTGGACGTGGCAGCGAGGTCTTCAGATGACCTGTCCACATCCAAGCCGTCTATCACTCAATATAAGGACCAGGGGTTGTTGGGTCTTGATAAGTCAATGTTGAAGTCACCGGTAATGATAAGAGGACTGGTTCTCTCGGCAGATTCATTGTAGGGAAGCATTCACCCCGGTTTTTTTGTAATCCACGTAGTCCATGTTGCGCACCACGTGTGCGAGTGGATGGTAGTTGAGCGTCTTCCAGGGGTGTTCTGTCTTCAGCTCACTCACTTTCCTTACGTCGGCCGCGGTGGTGTAGCGGTTACGGTGCTCGGCTGCTGACCCAAAGGTCGCGGGTTCGATCCCGGCCACGGCGGTCGCATTTCGATGCAGGTAAAATGCTGGATGCCCGTGTACTGTGCGATCTCGGTGCCCGTAAAAGAATACCAGATGGTCAGAATTAAAACGCTAACAATTAATATTATTATTACTTTCCTTGCGTGTCATTGTGTGTGTTCGCGTTTACTGTGTTGGTTGAGACTTTGTATCACCTGTGGCACATACCCACATAACATAAACTCTGGTGTGCGGGTATGTGCCACACGTGACTGAGAGAAAGGGTTTCATGACCTACGCGACAGATATTTTGCGTTATTCATGTCATGACCAGTGCGTCGTGTTCACAATACACCGATCCCCTGCTATGCCAATTTTGGTATATTAGAAGTTATGGAGACGACCAGGAGAGCGCCCAGACGTAGGCGGCTAGATAGATAGATAGATGGATACGTAGATAGAAACGCCCAAAGTGCTTGAGGTTGGCTAAGAAATGCTTCGCATTTAAAACCTCGAGAAGAGGGCAAGAGCCACGCAACGCGCGATGGAACTGTTAGGCATAACATTAAGAGACAGAAGAGGGCAGAGTGGAACAAAGAGGGGTAGCCTACATTCTAGCTAGCAATAAGAAGAAAAAGTAGACGCGGGTAGGCCACGTAGTGCGAAGGACAGATAGAGCTCCGCAATGGAGATAAGGAAAACGCAGTCGAGGAAGGCAGCGACTTAGATGGAGTGACGAAACCAGAAAGCTCAAAGGCGTAAAATGAAACCAGGACAGGGTAAGTTGGAGATCACTGAGTGAGGCCTGCACTGGACACCTGAAAATGATGATGATGATGATGTCTTTATATAATTTTAACAGATCTGTAGAAAGCCCCAGATGGACGTCCCCATCACTTCGCACATGAGAATCTTTGTAACATGGTCCTCGTGTAAATGCAGTGAGGTTTATACAAAATTCATATCAATATCCAGCCTAGTTTTTCTGCTCACATGTCATTTACCAGTCGCGCATACAAGTATAAGCTAGAAATAACATACTTTCCTTGGCTTCAATATGTCATATGGCTGTGTCTAACAAAAAGCGGACCCCTGTATTCATTCCCTTTCGTTCATCACGTAGCCGGGCTCTCGACCCCAGCAGGTTACAGCTGCAGTGCCATTCTCGTACCGCTTTCTAGGACAGACACTACAAGGCAGTTTCTGCACAGTGTCTGCATAGAGCGGAACACACCAAACGAAAGGCTAGATCAACTGAACCCTTCGCTGCGACTACGACTTCAATCCGGACGTGATCGACGTGAAGCTGCGCTTCTCTGTCGGCTTTTGTTGCCTTCACGTGGAGGTTGTCTTCAGGAAGCATACAGGAATACAAGTGGAATGGCCTACAGTGCGGCATGCAAGGTCTGCAGCACTGACCAAAGCATCGACCACCTTGGTATGTCGCTCTCCTCAATTTTATTTGTAAATATGGATGACCGGACAACGACAACCAGATAAACCGCTTTCCATACAGGTGATACTAGAACACCGTCCCCATCGCTAGACAAGGCAAAGTGAAGGCACCTTTGCGCTTCTTGAGGATGACGGTCCTCTGCCAACGCCTTAGGGTAGAAGTACTGCCCGCGTGAGCAAATTCACCGCACATTTCCTTCCCTCCTCTCTCTGTAATCTTTGTATTCCCGTTTAGATGCGAAGCATCTTATGGCGTAGTTCAAACCGCTGGTGTGCGGCGTGACTACCCTTGCTGCGCATGCGCAAGCCCTCTCCACACACCTCATCTCCACTCCCCCTCTCCATTCTCTTTCCCCTCTCCCTCTCAATTTCCCCTCTCCATTCCCTTTCCCCTCTCCCTCTCAAATTCCCCTCTCCACTCCCCCTCTGAAACGCGGGCTCAACACGTCGAAACGCTGCTTCGCATCGCCTCATGGTCCCCTATAGCGGGAGATGGCGTGATTTTTTCATTGCTCCAGCGTAGGGAAGCGAACCAGACGCTTCTTTTGTTAATCTCCCCGCCTGTTTAGGTGAGTGCGGTTGAACCAGGAGTCAGTCTGGTTCATTACACTCCACTGGTGTAGGGGAGGAGAAAGTGTACTGTCGATGTATCACAAGCAATCGTCCAGTCCAACAGTATCCGAGCAGCGCATTTTTGTAGCCTTTCGCAGCTGCGATGCGCGAGACCATCTCCACCGGGATGAAAGCTGATCTAGCGCTATTTTTCACGGAAAGCGTGCTTCACGGCTGAGGGTCTTCTTCTGCAGCAAAGCATCCTCGTCCATCAACAGGCGCACTTGGCGAGTCGTTGAACTAAACGCTAGAGAGACAAGGCCTCACGTACACACGTATGTTTTCCCAAAGTGAATCGACAGTTGATATATATCTAAAAATGTCCTCACGAAATGACAAGGAAATGCCTCGAGTAAAAAGTATCGGATTTCCTTCTCTCTGAAGACTCTCGCAAACATCGTTATTTTGGATCGTTGTTTTCTGGAAGGAAGGAAACAGAAAGGCAGAAAGTCAACCAGAAAAGCTTCTGTTTGGCAACCCTGCAGTGGGGGATTGGGGGAGGGCAAAATGAGAGACAGAAGGGAAGAGAAGATTTTCTAGACGATCTCGTTGGTGCTAAGGAATACCTTGCCTTGCCGTTCCATTTTACGAGCGCCTTATTGTACGACTTAAGGCGGGCAAATCTTTTGGCTAAGAACTCCGGTGCATTCGTTCACAGGCAGCTCGCGTAGGTCAACGTCGATGGTGATCGACCACCTATTTGTACATATTTTGTACAATGAGGTTTACTATACTAAAACAATTATGGTACCGCAAAAAACTAAGACTTCTGCAGTGCTGTTTACATTTGCTGTCTGACGATTAATTCCCTCCACTGTTCTCAAATGTTCAACGTGATACTTGGCACCCGTGACGCATTTAGTACTCTGTGAGTCACAACTGGCAAGGAAAAGGCGGGGAGTGTAACGAGAAAGACGTGTGGTTGGCTACCCCACTCTGGTGAAATGGGAATGGAAAGATGAGAGACGAAAAGAGAAAATTGCAGAGATTGTTCAGCATCCTTATTCAGTGTCCCGGAATTCTGGTCATATGTCAATATATGCGTCTTCTTTTTTTACGCTCAACGCAGTGTTGCTTGAGAAATGCAGCGTATCATCTAAAGAACCCGAAATACTGGAATCAATGCTACACTCTAAGAAAAAAGAAGAGTCAGAAGAGGGTCATGGAACCGTGACTCTCTTCGGGTGTCCATTTGACCCCTTTTGGAAGGTACAGGCAGAGAAAAAAGAGTTATCATTTCGGAAGGAGTCACTGGACGCTCCTGAAGCGCGTTTCGATTGGCTTCCGTGATGAAAGGGCCGCCGTATACGCCATACATATCGCGCGCTTGCCCTTTGGCGCCGTTGTGGTGCCTTGCTCTCCGATGGAGACGGGGTCGGCGCCGGGTGGCGCGCCGTTTCTGCCTCCTCTCTCAGCCGTGTCAGTCTCCTCGTCTATTGGAATGCGTTGCGTGGTTGCGCGGATTGCGCGGGTTGCGTGTCTTGAAGTTTCATCAGTTTCATGTTCATGCACGTCTTCGGTGATGTTGACGCCGGCTACGTGCACGAAGTGACGCTTGGAGGGCGGAATATTCGTGGAGCTGCGGACACGGACAACGGGCGCCAGTTAACGGTGAGTGTACTGCTTTCGTAGGTACTAATTATACAGCTTTAGCTGGGCGTCTGCAGCAGCTCTGCAGAAGTTATCTGCCAGCCATTTCCAACAGCAGCCTGTGTCCGCGGGGCTGTTGCGGATGCCCAACTAAAGCTGTCAGTTAACCAGTTGCCACCGTTATGCGCGTTGCTGTACAAGCTCCCATAAAGTGAGCGATGCAAACAATTATCGAGGGTCATTTCTTGCTGATCGCACGTTGTGTCTGCACTACTGCGGTGCAAGATGTCGTTTTGGGATGCACTTTAGTCTACTTCATAATAACATTTCCATCGACCTTGAGTGTGCAGCGTGCTTCCGCGCGTGGGAACGTGAAAAAAAAAAGCATTTGTACAGAACGATCAGACGCACTATATATAATGGTTTTTGTTGGCTTAAAGACGGTAGTTTGAGGTGCAGATATATACGGTGGCTTCCAGAACGTACGCGGTAGTCATTCAAGTTGGACACGCCTCGCCGGTAAGGCGAAAAAGCTAGAGACCTTCGACGGCGCCCATTGTTGCGGCCGCCGCCGTGCGCTTTTTTCCTTCGTTTCTGTTTGCTGTTTTCATGGTTTGCCAACATCTGCGATGACGCTATAACAGAATCAAGTGAGTGTACGTGATTGTGGGAGTTATGTATGCTAATTCTAGCATATGACATGTCTGATCTCGACGTAGACGGCGTCCGCACGCGCTGGGTGTCGTTCGAGCCCTCGTACTCGCATGTGTTTATCTGAGTATGGGTTACGTTTGTAAAACATTCGGTCAGTAACCGCTCACGCCGTGCCCCTGACTGCCGGAGGATGTGCTTGGGTGTCGGGATATGCCGGCGCAAAACCGTGTTTATTCTGAAACCAATTTTTGAAGCGATTTCCCAGAAAAGAAGTGCTTTCATTCGTGTATAGCCACTGCCTATTGCGAGACGAGGTTCCCGCTGCCTTTACGTGAAAATTTGTTTTCGTTGAAAAATTTGAACTAAACACTCGTGGCAGATGTGTGTACAATAACGGTGGGTTGAACAAAGGGTGGTTTTAATTACAAATAATGTATGTGTTTTGGTTATTCCCAGAATCCCGGATCACTTCTCCCGCGTCTTCACTCCAGTTGACAGCCACACTCGGGGAAACGAAGGTGCCGCTCTGGTCCGGCACCTCATCACTTGTGATGGGAAAATCAACAGCGGCGTTCGCCCTGTCAACGAGGCAGTCGGTCCTACATTTTCTTTGGTTGGACAACACGATGTAGGAAAAGAGGTGAGTGGCACCCACGCAAAAGAGCCTAAAACAATTTCGTTTGTTTTTAAAAGAGCCTAACATCATATTGTGCTGCAAGTTTGCCGTCAAGTGACGTGTTACAAAAGCTACCATTTGCAAGTTGTGTTTTACACGATAACGGCAAAAAACTTGGTTCCTTACCATACGTGTTTGCGTTTGTTGTTTTGTTGTGAGGCTTCATTGTGTCTATGTGAACCACTTATTTTGTAGATTTTGCAAACCTTTATGCAATTTCATTTTTTCATCATAATATCACTTTCTGCTTTTCAGATACCGTTTTTCGTGCTCACGCTGAACAGGAGCGACAACCTAGCAAGCCACAAGTCTGATGCCTCCAGCCGTCACCACTTTTTGATTTATTCTTAATCATAAGGAATAAAGATTGAAACATGATGCCCATTTCTGCAGTTTATTTTGCACCATATGGCACTGTGCACATCAGTCACACATTTTAGTTGGCTATACTCATAGAAGCATGTAAATGAGGAATACCCAAATTTCTTAATTGGAAATCACAGACCATCTTTTCTCGCTTTCTATATATCTGGAAAATATGTGGTGTTTTGACGAGTTTTATTAAAATAATGCTAAAACTGAACTATTCTTTTTTTGCAGTCGCTGGGCAGAACGGCAAGTATTATTGGACTTGCTTAAAATGAATACTGCACTATTTTCAACAGTAGTCGCGCAAAAGTAGAGCAAGGGTCAAATGAGTAGCTTAAAATACTTGTGGAGTAGCTTGACGCTTCGGTGTGGGTCACTTGACCCCCGTAGGAGTGTTACCGGCAAGAGTCGTCTGACTCCCTATAAATGGTAACGTGATCCTTAGGATGAGAGTCTTTGCACTCTTCCTAGAGGGTCAGGGGACTCTCCTAGAGCGAGCCGACCCTGATCCATCAGAGAGTCACCGTGACTATTTAGAGTGTCCTATACGTGGCAAGTCAGAACTCTCCGAAAAGAGTCACGCATACTCTTTTTCTTTTCTTAGAATGTATGGGTTTTACAGCTTGAACGAATCTTCTAGACTCTTATTAAACTGGGGAGAAAATGAGCAGCTTTTGACTTCGTTAATACATGCCGCTATTTGGCCTAGACAGCGCGCACAATCAAGATGGGACATACGAAATAATTCTGTCTCCTTTGTGCTTCTTTCGTAAGCTCGTTCTTTCTCTCCTTCTTTTTTTAATTTAGGGCACCCACTATCTATTCGTATTGTTATCCTGGTTAACGACCTGAAAACGACCAGCCTAGTTGCCTTTCTGTTTCGCCTGCATGCAATTTTCTCTCGTTAGGCAAGAAGGCGAACAAAATATGTCCTTTTGCCTTGTTGTGGATGATCTTTGCTAACCTTTACTGACTTTTTCACATCGTCGCGTAAGAATTCTGTCTATTGATTTATATTTCACGGAAGCTTGATTCGTTCAGTGATACATTAATGATTATCGCTTAGTTAAATTACAGAAAGGGTCCTTCGGCTATTGAACGACAAGCTTTTTATAGCTGACCATAATTTAGGACACTATTATAAAAATAGCAAAAAAGAGCTAAATAAACAGCCTAGCGTCAGAGTAATTTACACGTGGTTTGTTCACGCGAATAGCGCTTGAACGTGTGGTGTGTACCTTCAGCTCTTCCTCACTGAGCGTAGGCCGGCTTCAAGTTTCAACATGTGACTTGTAGTGAGTGAAGGGCGGCGAACTTTTTCATAAGTGACTAGCCTAATGGGCGGTCGCGCATCCAGCGTGACCCATAAGGCTTATTTCGCTCCACTTTCAGTTGGACCCACGCATGTTGACAGCAGTGCGCCTCTGAATGCATTGAGGTATAAAGAGGCAGCTTTCTGCGCCTCTTCCACGTGGGCACCGACGCCAAGTCTAGAAGCAGAACGCATGCGCCACACGGGGCCATCGGTCCCGCCTCAGCAAAGTTCTCCTAGCCTTCGCGGGATGCCTTCCACCTCCACCCAATGCTCGAACCTCTGGAACTAGAGGTCCCAGAGGTTCAATTCCTCGGTTAGTCAGAGATCGATGACGTATCTTGTCGGCAAGGAAGCAGAAGCAGCCATGGTCAGGAAAAACCCGGTCAGGTTCTCAAAGAAAACGTTGCTTTAAAACAGCTGCCCATGCGTCGACAAAATATCAAGAAAGACATTGATTGAAATGTGCCAGTGCCGGTGGTATTGTATATTGCTGAGCACGCCATATTTTACGTGAATAAGCAAAAAGACATTATGTCACGTGGTAGCGAAGCGTTGAAGTGGCTGACTGATTAGCTGACTCATCCCGTCCGCGGCGGCTGCATTTTCGACGTAGGCGAAAATATTTGAGGTCCACGTACTTAGATTGACGTGCACGGTAAAGAACCCTGGTCGTCGAAATTTTCGGAGCCTTCCACTACGGCGTCCCTCATAAACATATCGTGGTTTTGGGATGGTAAACCCCAGATATTATTAATGTTAACTTTCTTTTTATAGTGGTTTTAGCAACGTTACATCAACCGAGCGTCCGGATAAGAGCGTTTTCCTCTTGATATGCGCGACGCTGCCGGCACGTTCTACCTTCGCAATATCTGATGCCCGAGGCGCCTGTCTCCAGCTTTTTTTGTTAATCATCGGCTTCGCTTTACTTTGTTACGCAGCATAGATTTTGCCGCAGGTTGTAACAAGAAACGCCTGCGTAAACGATAGCTATTTTTATCGCATTGATTTTTTACGCGAACTCTCCCGCCTTCTGAATAGTAAAACTTGTTTAGAGCATCAGTGTTCTCTAAAAACGTACTCTTTGCCGTAATTAATCCGATAATTCTATGCATGAGAAGCAAACGAAGGACATTGCTTCGAACACTTTAAGAGGACCGTGAAGAGGGGCCTGGACTCCGACACCACTTGCCTCAACTGCTAGTTCATATTTAACAGTGATAAAAAAACGCCAGGCCTGCGCTGAAACCGCAGCACAGTCACAGCGAAAGCTGGAAGAGCGGCGTTTCCAGAGCCCGTTGTAAGCTCTCTTGGGGCTACAGTACAAGTACACTAGAAAGGTACCCACTACGCCATAAATCACAATTTTTGCGAAGTTGGGAAGCACCTACAAAGGCATTATTCGTCATTCTGCGGAGAAGCGAGGCACCAGCTGCACGTGTGTAAGGCATTATGTGCACTTTGTTGACGCGACGGCTGATGACAATGAAGAATTATGGCTCAGCCCTTTGTAATGGGTTGGAAGCTTTAAACGGTCCACCAGTTATGTAATTTGCATTGGGTGACGCCCGGTCGCTATTTCCCTCTCCCGTCATGCTGTATAACATACGTTGACGTGGGAGAGAGACGGGGGGGGGCGAAGAACTTTACTGAGACCCCAAGGAAATGGATCATGCGCTTATGGGCTTCCTTGGCAACCAATACAAGTGCACTTGCGAGGAATGCACTATGCTCTACATCATTGTAATTTTACTGAGACCCCGAGTAAATGGATCATGCGCATATGGGCTTCCTTGGCAACCAAAACAAGTGCACTTGCGAGGAATCCACTACGCTATAAATCATTGTAATTTTACTGAAACCCCGAGGAAATGGATCATGCGCTTATGGGCTTCCTTGGCAACCAATAGAAGTGCACTTGCGAGGAACCCACTACGCTATAAATCATCATAATTTTTTTGAAGTAGGGAAGTAGCCACTATGCAATTTTTCGTCATTCTGCAGAGAATCGTGGTACCCGCTAAACACCTGTAAGGCATTATGTGCACTTTGTTGATGCTGTGGCTGATGACGATGGAGAATTATGGCAGAAGCTTTTGTAATGGGTTGGAAGCATCCAATAACCCCTCGTTGCGCAATTCGCATTATGTGACGCCTGGTTACAGAATTCGCGTTGTGTGACGCCTGGTTGTTATTCTGCTCTTCTGCCACACTACATTACATAGGTAAATGTGGTTCCTTCCCGACATGAAGCCTGTATAGGGTCTTTTTGCAAGGCTGTTTCAAGCACCGGCATGGCTCTGAGGTAAAATACTGGGCTCCCACGCAGAGGGCCCAGGTTCGAACCTCCTTCCACACCGGGTATTTTCCCTTATTTAGTTTTTTTTTTCTTATTTCGTGCGATAGTGGTTACGGACACCGGCGGCGGCGGCGGACAACTACGGCGCCAAAAACGGCCGTTGAAATGAGCTCATAACAGCTTTCGCTGTAAAATTAACGTATTTGCGACGTAGCCCCGCCACGGTGGTCTAGTGGTTATGGCGCTCGACTGCTGACCCGAAGGTCGCGGGATTGAATCCCGGCCGCGGCGGCTCCATTTTCAATGGAGGCGAAAATGTTTGAGGCCCGTGTACTTAGATTTAGGTGCAGGTTAAAGAACCCCAGGTGGTCGAAATTTCCGGAGCCCTCCACTACGGTGTCTCTCATAATCATATCGTGGTTTTGGGACGTTAAACTCCAGATATTATTAAATTCCCAGAATTATTCCCAGAAACCCCAGAATTATTAAAACCCCATCATGAATGGTAGTCTACCACTATCTCTCAAGAGGAAGATATATAACAGCTGCATCTTACCGGTACTTACCTACGGAGCAGAAACCTGGAGACTTACAAAGAGGGTTCAACTTAAATTGAGGACGACGCAGCGAGCGATGGAAAGGAAAATGATAGGTGTAACCTTAAGAGACAGGAAGAGAGCACAGTGGGTCAGGGAAGAAACGGGGGTTAAGGATATCATAGTTGAAATCAAGAAGAAGAAATGGATATGGGCCGGGCACGTAGCACGTCGGCAGGATAACCGGTGGTCATTAAGGGTAAGTGACAGGATTCCAAGAGATGGCAAACGCGTGAGGGGGAGACAGAAAATTAGGTGGGTAGATGAGATTAAGAAGTTTGTAGGTATAACGTGGCAGCAGAAAGCACAGGACCGGGTTGATTGGCGGAACATGGTAGAGGCCTTTGCCCTGCAGTGGGCGTAGACAGGCTGATGATGATTATTATTATTATTATTAAATTATTATTAGTAGTAGTATTTGCGACGTACTTAACGGTATGTCAGTGGTCATAGCGTGGTCCTGCTGGTCGGTGATGCAATGCCTGACGACAGCGACCACTTTCTGATATTACTGCATGTAAGAGCGGTCGTCACTAAGCCTTTATCGCAAAAGAAAGAAGCGCCAGATCGTTGGACTTGAGCGCTTCTTTACAGCGTTTTTCGTCATTTTACGTTGTCCTGGTACAATAAACGAACGCAAGCCTCGTACTGCAGCAATGCGTAACAAACAAAGGCCTTGTCAGTGGTTTGATCTTCGGCGATCTTCGCATAAAACTGTTTACGCATGCGCAGTGTAGTTTCATCGCCATCTAACCAATTTTGGAAGAGAATCGATTAAACAGCGCACAATTTTAATGCCCGAGCCATTTGCAATCAATTAAAAGCGTCGCCTTTAAGACGAGCTGCTACAAGTGTAAAAATCCCATTCCAGCTAGCCTTCTTAAAATTCGCCATTAAGTTGTTTCTGTTATCCACTTTCTCCCCTTCGATGGCATGTGCGCAGAAAGAAGTGAAAAAAAATGTGCAGCGTCTGCTGCAACTACGGTAATTAATGAGGCTGACTCAGTTCGGGCTCGCTCTCTCTCCCACCGCAATTCTATCGCGTTATTATTTTTACTTTAATTGCATTCTCCGCAAGCTACAGTCAAAATTGCGCGTATTCCGGCGCTTGAGGTCCCCCTCTTCGGACTTCATTGTGGCTTGACGAACGAAGGACCACACGCGGCGGGAGAATATTGACGCGTTTAATTTGCATCTCATTACGAAAGCTGATCCATCTGGCGACGCGCTCTCCCTCGGGTTGCTCGTCGTCACTCGAATGAAGCGGAGGACACTTTGATTAATCCAGGCCGTCCGTCCATCTCCACCCCTCAAGTTCAATTCCGCATTTGTCGCGCCACAATGAACGCACAGCACCTTTTCACGTATGACTCGCCTTTCCACTTGATCGACGCTATTGGCTCGCGTTTCGCTGAATCCCAAGAGATGCTGCACTGTAGTCAATCATCAGGAGCTCTACAAGCGCTCAAGCAGAATTGTTTTCAGGAATATGAAGAAAAAACATTGGGCGCAGCTACGCACTAGTGGCGCGAGGACAGAAAAAGCGGGGGCGTTCCCCTCCTCACTTCCCTTTTCCACACCACTGCTATGCTATACTGTGACGTTTTAACCGCGTCAAGAGTGTGGGAGGTGGGACGCATTCCGCATAGTCATGCATGTCAAAAGTGAGCAGCAGCTAAAAATGATGATATCACGGTGCTCAGAATGGCTATAAATTCTTAGGTACAAGGCTCAAGTCTCACTGGAACGGGAGATAGCGGAAAGGTAGGGATGTTAACCAGTCTAGAGGCTCTCGTTGTGTACCTGCCCTGAAGGATTTATTCATGAGCTCCTATTCAGACCTTTATACCTATACTCCATCTCACAAGCTGGTTGCAGCAGGGTGGAAGCTACGAGGTGTAAACAAACCACATGTTTGTGCCGCAAACCTAGTTCTGTTTGTAATTGCATTATAATTGGAGAAGGTGAGGGAAACTTTGTTTCATGTCACGCTGAGCATAAAGTATCAAGTACGTATTCTCCTCATTATTGAGATTAGCTGTTTGTTTAGGCACGCCTGCTAAGCCTAGTACCCCAGAATTCGAATATGAATCTTGGAAACAGTGCAAAATAGACACGAATGCATTGCTGTCGAAGCGTCGGGACGCAAATATAACGAAAACACAAACATCGGTTTAGAACATACGGGCCACACAGCTCTCGACGGTGACTTCATAATTTCCAGGCGCAAGGAACCAGCGTCAACGTGTGCTTTTTTTTCGCGCTAACGTTGCTGCCCAACGTTAAGAGCGTTGGCTGCTGCCGCGTACTCGTCCAACGCGTGAGCGCAGACGCTATGGGGACGCCGAGCAGACGGCGCGGCGCGGGTGAAGACATCGTTCACTCCTCCTATTGGCTAAGCAGCCGCGTAGCTTCCACAGTGCTGCAACCAGCTTGTGAGATGGAGTATAGTGACTAGAGTATAAATGGTGAATAAGATATGACTCTATATATTTTCTTTCTCTCGGGGACCGGAAGTTTGACTGAAGGGTCTACAGTTCGAGCTTATTGAAGTGGTGAGCAGACACAAAAAAAATAGCAGTTGTTCCGTGTACGAATACAACCGATGAGCGAAGCTCCTTAGAAATGAGACGCAAACGACTATGCGCCAGATCTCGCTGCTGGATTTCATGAAGGCGGTAGGGTGGGGAGCGGTTGGAGAGAGCGTCTACTGCGCTCGGTGGCGTGAACGACTGAGTGAGTGAGTGTGCGGCGTGCGCAGCGCAGGGAGAGGGAGACACGCGGAAGAGGGGTGCGAGTGGTGCACTGACCTCCATTAAAAAGGCTGGACGGCGCATCCCCGCTCTGCGAGGCGGGCGCTTGTGAAGCCACCGGAAGGTCCCCTGTTTGTCCCGGAAGCTGGCGTCTTCTGTCCGTCTCAGTCGCGCAATTAAAATATTCTCGGGTGGCAGCTGTTGTTATGATCGTTTTTCTTTTTTATTTTTTCAAACTCTGCGATTACGCCTCACTTTAGACGCCGACGAACGCTACAGGAAAGATGACAGACGCCGTGCCGACAGCGTCCAAATACGGCGGAGTGCTGCAACGTACAAAATGCGTAAAAAGTAATGCAGCTTTGAGGTACTTACGCGTGAAATGTCTTCCCTGCCAACTTTTCCGGTCGATTCGTACAGTTTACTGCGCTACAGGCAGGTATTTCTTTAAAAAAGAAGAGAAAAGCTCTCTTCCGGGACAAAAACGGCGGTTTCCGGTGGCTTCACGCCCGCGTGCTCGATGCGCCATCCAGATCCTCCTAGTGGAGATCAGTGGAGTGGTGATGCGGCGGGGAGCTTCGACGGCGGCGACGGAACGCCGCGCGCAGCGTTTCATTGCCTTTTAGATGCGAAGTATCTCTTGCTCGGGGGTATGTAACGCGGCGTGGTCATCCGCACGTAGCGTTGTAGTCCGCGCTCACACTGCGCATGCGCGACTCTCCTCCTTCCCTCTTTCTAACAGCTGCGCGTTACTCTCTCCACTTCTCTACCAGCACCTGCTTGCGCTTCTCCTGCGTTCTCGCTTCTGCTCTCACGGCGCATACGCTACTCTCCTTCTCTGGTCTCATCTTCTTCAAATGGCAGAGTACTGCGCGCGTTCAGTCTGGCGCTTGCCTCGGTTGGCTCCTCTGAAATGCGGGCTCGACATGCCGAAATTCTCTCCTGCGCAGCGCCCCGATGAGGGCCAGCGCATGCGCTTCCCCTCTCCCTCTCTCTCCTCTCCAACGCTGCCTCTCTCTCGCGCGCCTGTCGACCGCGTTCCCCGCACGCCCTGTGAGAATTAACAGCCAGGCTAAAAGCAAGACACGACGCGCGTAGTGTTCCTCTTCGCGTTCCACGACGCGAGGTCGGTAGCATGCCCAGCGAACGCCAACGGAACGCGATCGTGCAAGTGCTCCGGCTTCGCATCGCCTCATGGTCCCCTTTAGCGGGAGATGGTGTAATTTTTTTGCGCCGGCGCCCGGTGGGGAGACCGTCTGCTACTACCTTCGACAAAGCGCCCGTAGTGCGCTAGACTGATGGTTGTCATTTCACAATTCACGATAAAGTGGCGAAAGTGAAGGCGACCATTATAAACAGTTGTGCCCAGAGCTTATTTCTTTTAAAGGGGCACTAAAGGCAAATAATAAGTCGACGTTGATTGTTGAAATAGTGGTCCAGAAACCTCGTAGTGCTACTCTTGTGCCAAGGAAGTGCTTATTTTGAAATAACATCACGTTTTAGTGGTCCGCATCGCGTTAGCGCACTTCAAATCACCCGCCTGAAAGCGGTATTTGTCACGTCACTGCTGCCGTGCCCAACGTTGCCCGCCTTTACTGCGCGGCGGGGTGTACTGGCGGCGTGCACCATTCGGGCATCCGGCAACATCACATGCATGCGGCATTTTGCCGAACTTTCTATCAGAGCAACTTTCACGAGCGTGCAAAACACACGCGGCAGTACGTGATACCGAAACTATCACTGAGACGCGACCGCGTGAGCGAAGCAGGCCGCCGGGCGAAGCGCAGTTCGGCGAAAACGGAACCTTTGAACCGCGCGCGCCGTTCCCCATGGCAACGCCAAAGAGGTTATTTTTTCCATGAATCAAACAGAAACAAACAAGCAACATTTTATTACGTTTCTTTATGCACGGAAGGTTCTTTTTTTATTGCAGCTAGTTTGATTACAAGTGATTAATTGTAGTCGGACTCTCTCACGTCATCGGGATCATTTCCAAAATGTCCCGCTCGTGGCGCTAATCGTGTGATACATTTAGCTTAATTTGTCGGTAAGTAGGGCACTGCTGTTGATAATATTGCCGTTTTAGACTTTGTCATACATTGAGCTTTCACTCTGACATAAATTGCTGTTTGCCTTTAGTGTCCCTTTAACCTCGAATTTCTGGTGCGCTAGAGCCAAACCGCTCAAGGCCTAAACATTTCCTCTTACATCACCGGCCACTGCAACCTAAAGCGATGCTTAAGAGAAGGGAGCTTCAACGGCTACGGCGGGGTGCGGGCCTAAGGAGCTTCGCTCCTAAAATATGTTGTGCCACTGCTTTCGGCAATTTCTTCGTCATAATAGTAACAGGCTGTCCCGTTTCGCCGATGTACTGTTTGTGACAAAGTGAACATTCGAGCATGTAGATAACGCTTGAACTAGTGCAGGTAGAACTAGATTTTATATGATGGACGTAATCACTTTCAGTGCTTTAAACTATAACGTCATTTTGAAGGTGTTCGAAAGTCTTATATCTGAGACGAGAACCAGCAGTTATGTGGGAAGTAGAATGAGGGTATAGCGATGCCTGTAAAGGTACTGTAAGGAGAGATAACAGAGACGACACTCGTACATGGCCGGCTGTCCTCGTCCATGTCTTTCAAGCTCTTGCCAAGCGCGAGGGCCGACGCTCCGTTGCCGCTCTCTGTCATTACACTCGGTCATGACTGCGAGCGCTCAGAGGTGCCAGAATGGTCTCTAGAGGGGAATATGAGCTGTTGCGTGCCGGACCGTCTCTGCCACGCATCGAATGGATGTGGTGATCGGTCAGACATGACTCTGGCGGCCGGCTCTCGTTGTGTCATGGAGGCAGTGGTGAAGGCGGCATGATTGGGGGAGGGTGCCGGAAAAGCATCCGAGGAGCCATCGGCGTTGGCGTGGCTTCTCGATGCTTCTTTTCCCCTTATTTCAGGAAGTCGGCGACATCTACATCATTGTCAACACCGGGACGGTAGGACCTTCTTCAAGAAAGCGAATCTTACGCGGCTTTTATAATAGGTGGCTTATTCTCCTCTTTTTCATTGTCGTCCGACAGCTGTGGAGGCGCCCATGGTGGCAGTGCGGGTGCGTCGGCTGGAGGGTCCAGTGCAGACGTCTTCTGAATAGGAGATGGTACGACGGAAAGCGGAATTAGCGACGGATCAACTTTCTTGCGCTTGTCTCTGAAATCCCTCCTGCTCAACACCGGCGCGTTCGAAACATCGTACTCCTATCCTTCCATCCTTTGTGAGTCTACAATCATGCGTTGCGAGTCCTTTTCTTTCAGCCCGTCTGCTGTGAACATATGAGGCTGCTTCTTGTTCTTTTTGAGTTCCCGTTTTCTGACCCATTTTGTCTTCCCAACGAGAGGACACAGGCGTGTTTCGGCATCTTCCCGATGGATATCCTGTGTCAAGGGGACCCTGCTAAATTTTTTGTCTCAATCGGCGCAGTACGATCGATTGCGCATTCGGTAGACGTCTGCTCTCGAAGAAGCTGAAGCGGCTCCGATTGGTCGGCGAGTAAGGCGATGGATGCCATGGGCTCTTCCGGTTCCTTCACTAGAGGCGTGTCAAGCGCCAGAGGAGCTGGTATCTGCATGTGTACCAGCGAAGGCGAATCTGAGGCCCCCTCCTACAACTGCGTTGCATGGTGTCGGCCTCTCTCAATGATGTTATGGTGTCGGATACCAGCGTAGAGACTGAGACCAGTAACCGAGTTCCGCACCTACGCGCGACTCATTTGTAAGGCAGCGAGAGAAGCCTCTTCGTCGTGGGGCTCCAATGGACCATCAAGGCGGTGCCCCACATCAGCTTGACATCCGAAAGACTGTAAGGAGAGAAATTGGTGGACTGTAAGGAGAGAAAATAGAGACAACGTCTGTTCTCTAGGCTCGTTGTGCTATTCTTAGCCTTCGTCCTTCTACGTCTCAGCACTAGACAGGCGCTCTGTCTTCTTTGCAACATATAGGACTTCACCGATCCCAGTTCAATCACTAGCTTCTACATACTCCTGCCCTTCACAGCTGCTGGCGGCTTCATAGGCGCATTTTTAAACAGAAGATGTTCAAGAGCTCCACTGCAAGAGGAGCTCGACAAACAAAGCAAAAAAAATGGGAGGACCCTTAAGCTTCGCCTTTAAGAGTTGAACACGATAGCGAAATCCGGCCCCTAGTGCGCATTTCAACCACTAAGTGCATACTTATTAATGTGTGTTGTTAAACACACACGCACACGCACACAGACACACGCGCGCGCACGCGCTATCTATCTATAGTAATGCACTATAAGCCGCAAAGGTGCGAAATGGGAGTAAGTGCTGCATTTCGTCCCCGCAACAGGTAGCTAGTCCCCGGAGGGATTAACTGCAAGACGAGGGTGCCGTGTGCAAAGTGAGGGAGGAACTGTTAGACCACAGGGAGCAACGTTTACTCCCATGGAACTTTCCGGCGCAGTGGCGGCCTCGAACGAATGGTGAGCATGCGCGTATTCAAAGAGTCCGCTAAAGAAATCAACTGTTAACAGTTTATTTAGGTGTAAACGGTCTTGTCAACTACGGCAGAAGTAAAGTAATATCGTTCATATGGCATAATAATAAACAAATGCGAAAAAGCTCCCACACACAAAAAAGTCACAGTTTCGCCGCAAGGGCGAAGCAATGAATGCGATAGCAAGAAATTAATGCTATACGAAGTGAGGCTCGCCAATGGATACTCTCAGTTTGAACAGCGCTCCTGTTGCAAAGGCGGCCGAAGCAGCGAAGGAAACTAGCGTGCTTCAAGTGTCGAGCTGTGACACTTGATAGTTCGCGCTCATCTTCTGTTTGTTCGTTTAGCGGCGTCCCTTGAGCTCGAGTGACTTTCGTACGCTCCGTAACATGAGCGCGGACATCACGGTGAAAGCTTGAAACATTACTCTTCCCCTCACCAAGAGAAAACCGCGCGAGCAGACAGCGGAAGGGCAAGGTTCTCTCTGCGCAAATATAAGAAGAAGCGAGCGAGCTCGCCGACGACTTCTAAATGCACCCGTCGCGCTCCTAGCGCCATCTCACTGGTAATGAAGAAACGCTTATTATCGCCTGCCGTGTCCGAGTCCGTCCAGCGGTAAAGGGTGTGTATATAACGCTCGCCGTTAGCTACGTGGAGGATCTGCGTTTCGTGGCGTAGTGGATAGCGCCACTCGCTGCGAAGCAAGAGGTCCCTGGTTCGATTCCGCGCTTCGGAAGCATTTTTCTGAATTATTTTTCTTTGGGGCTTATATATATATATATATATATATATATATATATATATATATATATACTTATACATATACGGTGCGTGACGGAGGCGACGGCAACGCAAAATCCAGCCGAGACTGTCCGTATAATTGCTATCGCAATTATATGGACATCACGCCCAAGCTGTAACATTATAGGGGCGTGGTGTTCTCGTCGTATGCACGGCAAGCTAGGACTCGGCGGTTTTGCGGTGTGTTGTGGATGTGTTCCCGTTTCGTGGTTGCGATTGCTGTCACTTGTGGTGCACTGAATCATCTTCGCGCTGTGGTAAACGTGATCTGCTACTGGAATGAAGTGCTACGCTATCGAAATGCTACGCGCCGACTGGGACATCGCCTGAGAGGTGGGTGTAAACAAGGCTGCCATCACTCCGCGTGATTTTACCTGTGTGCAGCTGATATGTAACGATCACCGCTTGTTTAACATTCACGTTCTGCGCGAACAAAACACGCATGATTGATGAGCTCTCGCGATACAGCGTCGCGAGTGCCGCCCCGCCTGCTATAGAATTACAAGCATGATGGTTGGGCCATTGAAACATGGTAACCTCGGTGAAGGCTCAGCATTAGCTGTAGCAAGTACAGCTGTTCAAAAATAGTTTTGTTTTCAGTGCTGCCCAAATAGGCGTTGTTTATCAGAAATATTCGCGACATTTTAAAAGAAAATTCACGTAAACTCCGCACAATATCTTCTATTGCAAGGTAAACAAGTCATTTGGGAAGATTGGCTGTTAAAATAGTATGTCTAGCTAAAGGCTTAGCACCGCTAACACGGGCAGTCGGCGACGGCATCGGCAATTTCGCTCGTTTGTAGCGATGCTAGGAATCAT
The DNA here is from genome assembly GCF_013339695.2 of Rhipicephalus sanguineus. Lineage (NCBI taxonomy): Eukaryota > Metazoa > Arthropoda > Arachnida > Ixodida > Ixodidae > Rhipicephalus > Rhipicephalus sanguineus. The sequence goes on from NC_051177.1 coordinate 16,220,867, forward strand.
TTAATTTTTCTATCTCTCAAATGAAGAGCAAGCTTTATCGATAAATAAGTGGGCCCACTAGCATGTCGCTGTGAAAGCGTGAAACGTTAAACTCGAGGACGGGTTTTTTGAACTTCATAACACATCCTGAACTGTTCCATTGCATTATATGACAGGTTCTGTGAAAGAGCAGTTTTCGTCTAATTTTTACGCATGCAGCATTTCTAACAGACGCCTTGTGACGTAACTGCAAGTGCACGAACAGTTTTGCCGGAAATATTCATGCTTCTGCAATTACTTTTTCAGGAAATTGATGAATGAGAGCGTTGCGCCTCGTGAGAAACGTCTTCAACATCTTGCAGCTATGAACACGCTCTCAGCAGCTGTTGATGGTGCTGTTGCACTTCCTGACGTCGGCTGGACAGCATCCATTCGGATAAAACATTGCACTTTTCGCTGTCTCTCCTATAATGCAGGGAAGCCATCCTATCTTCTGTATTCAACAAAGTTGTTTAATTTATGTGTACGCACGATGCTGCAGAATGGACCTTTTTTCAAGCGATCCCAGAACCCCCCGCGGTCGCGCGAAGCACTGTGGGAAATCTCTGTACGGCGAGCCCGCCGGCTGTTCCGTTGCTCGCTGCTGGTTGGCGCCGTACGGAGCACCAAACGAAAAAAAAAAAAAAAAAAAACGCGTCGCCGCTGGTTGACTACTATTAAATCCTAAATACTACACATGTCTGAACGCACCTTCATGTATCTCTACGCATGAAATGAGAAGGGAATGATGCAGTCAGTGTAGGTATTACCGAGCGGATGTATACCGGATGTAGCAGTTAAGCGACATGCGAGTTATCACGTGCCGATACATACAGTCAAAACGTGCTATCGTGAGCAATTTGAGCTGCAACACAGAATTCGTATTTATTCAGTGATTACTTGTTCACAAGCCGCTATGGCATTTAATGCCATAGCGGCTCGTGATCGGGTTCAACCAAGCTGTAGAGAGGTGTTACAGTGTTCAGGTATACAGATGATTATTTGATTTTAATTGACAAGTCACGCGCTGTACAAAGAAGTGAGCACATTATAAACGTGTTTAAAGAAAAGGCATGGGACTAGAGTTCACCTGCGAGACGCTTTGCTCTGATAATTTGCAGTTTCTTGATACATGCTTTTAAGTTTCACTGCGGAGCATGTTTGCGGGCAGTATAGCCCACGTTCAGCGAAATCGGTGTTTAATTTCGCGTCGGCGCATTCGAATATTGTTAAACGAGGAATTCTGATGTCATGATTACGCACATCATTGGAAAAAAAAACTTGCGCACATAAGATGAGCAGTAGTTTCCAGCTGCAAAATGATCAAAGAGGCGGGATATCCTGCGTATCGCTGAATCGGTTTGCGAAAATCTGTTCGCATGGCAAAGAAAGATTAACACGGACGTCCTCCATTCGTAAGTAATGAAGAAATTAGAAATATTGCAGTTATTCCACATATGTATAAGAAGTCACATGGCCTGAAGAACGTAGGGAAGCGATGTGGGGGTGAAGGTTGTGTTTGCCGCCCCAAATAAGCTTAGTCGCATTAAGGTCGCAGGGGTCTGCGGTGGGCAAAGAAAAACGCGGTCAGAGGCATGCCAATTGTTTCGTAGATTGTGTAAGAGTTAACCGCAAATTTCTCTTTCTTGTGTCCACATGCACATCGGCCAGACTGGTCGACGTATTAATACGCACCTCAGCGAGCATCGAAATTCATTGAATGGAGCCGTCTCATCTTGCATCGCTACGTCAGTCATGAAAATGTAATCCCATCATCGAAAGCACAGTAATTTTGTACCATCAACCTAATCGGACAACGCAAGACATTTTGGAGGCATATCATATCACAAATAACGCCACACTTTGTGTCAGTCAACCTGCTCAGTCGTTACAAGACAAGGAATTCCAACTTTATTAATCGACTGTAAGCACGCGCCTTGGTTTGACTTTTTGTGCCTCCTTATGACACGCACGAAGCGCTCCCATTTTTTGTATATAAGCTTTTTTTCACGCGTGCAATAAACTTTCAGTTGTGTGTGAGCGCTGGTTTGTGCATTTCCTTCCTTGTACTGCTCCATTCTTTTTTCGCTCTAAGTATTATTCCAACCTGCAGTTATAGCACCAACGAAGGTTAGTAGGCACATATCGTTCGTTACATATAGTAGGGTGCGAGCGACGCAATGAATGTATCTCATTTCCCAAAATGCCGACTACACTTTCTAGCGTACTCTAAATATCAGAACCTCACACTGTACTCGTCGACAGTGTCGATGGACATTGATTCCAAATGCATCCGCGAATCATAGACCGCTCCTGCACTTCATAGGCAACCGAGTTGTACTTTTTTTTTCATTGATGCCGTAAGGCGCACTGGCGGCAAAAAAAAAGATAAATAAAAGGGGACTCCTCTGAGCCGCTCAACTGGTCCAACAGTGGGACAGATGAAATCGTTGAGAGGCTGTCGCAGCTAAACACTGAAGTTCGTGATTGAATTGCGCAGTAACATGTTGCACCTTGCCAAATTCACTGTGTCTAAGAAGTCCTGGCACGGCGCAAGCGGAAAGCTGCAGTGCGATGCCCGCGCGCTCGTCGCGGCGGCTGCTGCGGCGCACACACATTTCCCATGAGCGCTTGCGCGCCCGTTGGTGGCGCTCGTGTGCTTGAAAAAGGTCTATTGACACGAGTCGTAGAATAAATTTGGTTGTTTCTTTTGTTTCTTTAGACGTTTTCGTTTTTTTTTTTTGTCATTAAACAGACATTTTCGCTGAACGATATAACCAACCGTGTTCTGTACAGTGAGAAGCGAGCAAGCTTGGCACGTCGACGGGAGCATATATATATGAGAACGATATATATACATATATTCATCAAGCGCCCAAATTCGCTCGAAACACGCGCGCAGAAAAACCAATCCAGCGCATCTTACATTTTCATGAACGTGATCACCGAATGGTTGCTTGCGAAATACTGAAGGCTGAATATAAGGAATCTTGCTACTTTGACTAACATGGCAGAGCGCGCAGCTTCGAGACGGTGTCTGTACATATATAGCCCCGGTAATATTCACTCTGCTACGTAATGGCGTGTGGTATAGTGGTTAGCGTACGCGACTGCTGATTCAGTGGTCACGAGTTCGAATCCTGTGTGTTTGTTGTGAATTTCCTGTAGATTACTTCTGAATTTATTTCTGCGTATTAATTGTATATGTCGTCAAATGCGTGTATCAACCTCTAAATTAATTCAACCAGAAACTGTAATAAATTGATTTCTTTATCGAGAAGGAGCAACTGTTAGTCTCATCAGGGGTAACAGTTCGTCCCTACGAAGCTACCATGCAAAACGAGGAATAAATCAGTTACTCCCTAAAAGGGGTAACTTTTACACCCCGACATTTCGTCCCTCACAACAACTGAGGACTAACAGTTCGTCCCCTGACAGTTACTCCCTAAAGGACGAATCGTTCATCCTTTAGGGAGTTATGGTTGTGGCAGTGCAGTTACCCCCCAAAAGGACGAACCACAGACCCCTTTTCATCCTTTGCGGCTTAGAGTGTGGTACAGGTTTTCGATCTAAAGCACTTCCCTGTGCTAGAGTCGAGACATATTTCTCACAATGCCTCACAGATGGCAGCACATTATCTAATGTTTTCTGTTTGCTTGATCAACGCCTCGTCTAGAAAGAAGACGTTGGCTTGATATGTTTTCCGCTAGATGGACATAGTTGTCCATTTTTGGAGCTGTTTGGAAGTTTGTGTGCGTGTTTAGCGGCGATGGCTACACTATCCAGGCTTTTTTCGAAGCATGGCGTCGTGCAAAAAACGTAGTTTGATGGCCTCACCAATGCGCCTACAAATCGCCGAATGGGCTCATTTTCGCTGTGAAACCTGCCGAACAAAATGCGTTAAGGAGACTCCTTCCACTACATGTCATTTATAGTCTTTTTTTTTCGGAAGCAGTTGCAAGTAACATGGTGGCTTTGTGGTAGGACACTTGCTTGCCACGCAAACGGCCCGGGTTTCGATCCTAAATGGGACCGAAGATTCTTATTTTATTTGCATCTTTCTCGATTTTTCGCTCATGGACGATTTTTCACTCACAAGCGACTTAGCGACGCCGACACCGACGGCGGCATTTCTGCGAAACGAGCTCAATAACGCTATCGCGTTAAAAGGACCAGCCGCACCGAGGGCTGGCAGCTGCTCCAGAGCTCATGGAAATTTTACGTAAATGGCGAAGTGATTATTCTGTAGAGTATATACAATATATATTTAAAACAGCGGTTGCAGCGTTGACCGGTTCAGCTCAGAGCCCGAGCGGAGACAGCTCTTCGCCCTCTTCGTTGGGCGCCCACGCACATGGTCTGAGACTAGCAATATGCATGTAGCATAATCCCCGGCGGCAGATGCCCCGTCTCGACGCACCTAGGTGTCAAGGACCTTGGGGGAGTGGTACGGCTTCAAGCGTGCGACGTGTACGATATCGTTGACCTGCGGGGAGGATGAACACGGCGAAGCGACAGGGGCGATTTCATATGTTACGGGAATCACGGCACGGAGTATTCGGTACGGGTCTGCGTATCGAGAGAGCAGCTTTACCGGCAGGCCAACATGACGGGTCGGAGACCAAAGCAGAACCAAAGAACCAGGCGAAAAGTGCACGCCTCGATGTCGTCGATCGTACAAACGCCGTTGGTTCTCTTGAGAGGCCAGCAGGCGATTGCCCAGGCTGCCCGCGCATGGGCAGCCCGGGTAATTGCGTCAAGGGCATATTCGCTAGACAGTGCGGCGGGAAACAGGATGACTGTATTTAGGGGCGATGTTGGTTCTCGGCCGAACAACAGGAAAAATGGGTAGTAACCGGCAGTGTCATGGCGCGAAGAATTGTAGGCAGATGTCACGTACGGTAGAGCAAGGTCAGAGTGGTCTGAAGAGACATACCTCATGAGCATGTCAATTTTAAAACATGATGAGCTCATGGAAAAGAACAAACAAGTTAGACTTCGAAAGTGGGCTCAAAGCATGGCGTGATAACTCAAAATACACTGTGGGCTAAAGTAATTCTCGACAATAGCGTGAACGCGTTTTTAAAGGTAGAACGCCTTAAAGGGACACTAAAGAGAAAAACAATTTTCCTCGTATTAATCGGTGAATTTGAGCCGTATGATGCGCTTCACCGATTAATACGAGAAAAATCGAGCAGGACGGGCCGTTGAATCCTTGATAAAATCGGGCACGAGGTATCTCCAACAGGTAACGATCCTGCCATAATACCCCCCCCCCCTCCTTAATATCAGAAAAAGATTCCTCATAAAACCGCTGCCAAAGAACATGTTGGCCAACCACCAGGACGGCAGAACGAAAGTGAGGGCCAAATCCTTGCACAAAAAGTACGCGTCCAACCCTGAAGTGGCGTACGTTGACGCCGCCTAATACCGAGACTTGACCAATGCATACGCAATAAGTGTAATCACTCTTCCCGGTGTCAACGCAGATTCCCCCGAGTAAAAAAATTACACCATCTCCCACTCAAGGGAACCATGACGGGACGCGAAGCAGCATTGGGGGCGCACACCGAGTTTCCGTTACGTTCACTCGGCGTTTCCATTTGTGTGTGAGGTTTGTATTTAGTGCTTGTGTTATCATTACGTTGTGTTTGTGCATTGCTTTCCGTTAGCGTCGAGTGAACGAGTGGCGCCGACGTTGACGTTACAACTCATCTGAACGGGAGCGAAATGAGAATGACGGAAGCCGACCGAGCGCACGCGCTTATATACACATGAAATGGGGGAGGGAGAGGAGAGGGTGGGTTACAGGCTGTATTTGGCTGCGGCATGGCTGCATCACGTGGGAGGAGAGCCTGCGCCGCGGCTGCAGCGCGGGGGAGGAGAGGAGAGAAGGTGACCGAACACCTGCGTAAAGGAGGAGAGCGGGAGAGAGAGTAGGCGCATGCGCAGCGGAGCGCGGACGCCACCACCGCCACCTCCACCGGACACAGCCCCGAGCAAAGCTGCTTCGCATCTAAAACGGCTGGTTCCGTCCGCGCGCTTAACAGGACAAAAGCCGAGGAAGCGGTCTTAGCACTAGCAGCAGCAGCCGGATTCACCATTATACTAAGCGACTCAAAGGCCGCTATTGCCAACTTTGCCGGTGGCATTGTGGCCCCTACAACACTGCGTTTACTCTTCCCCACTCCCCTTACCGATCCTGAGGAACCAACACTATGCTCCATTGAGCTGATATGGGTCCCGGCTCACGCGGGGAACCCGGGGAACCAGGCGGCCCACCAGTATGCTCGAGAATGCGTCAGTCGAGCGATGGGACCCGCCTCTGATCCGGGGGACCCTGGTGAAGCCTTGACATCATACCACGACATTACGCAATATTACCGCCTATCGAGGCAGTTAAAACCACCCCCGCACCACAAGTTAACTAAGCACGAGGAGGTTGTCTGGCGCTGTCTGCAAACACCCGCCTGTAGATTTCCGTGCCCATATATTTATGCACGTATATACCACGACACTATTGACCCGTATTGTTCGCATTGTGCGTCAATAGCCACAATTAATCACATTCTCTGGGACCGCAGGGAAGACCCCCCCCCCCTCTCCCGATCTCCTGGGCACTCCCTCGCCCGAAGAGTGGGAGGAGGTTTCGACCTCCACCAGCCTGGGAGTTCAGCTCCAGGCCATACAGAGGGCAGAGGAGGTGGCCACCAGGCTCAGCCTGGCGGATCACGTATACCTCCGTAATGTCTGACGACAATAAAGTTGTGTTCTCTCTCTCTCTCGTATTAATAAATTAGCTTTTCGCGATATCAAACCCACCACGCTTGCTGCGAGAAGACGCTTGGTAAGCGAGAAAACGCACAAAAAGAAAACGCGGATGGCGACGCCACCTTCGAATGCCCGCACCAAACGCCGTGACGTCATAGATTTTGAAGGCGTTTACTGAGTCCTACGTATCTGCTAATCGGTAAAAGGAAAGTACACTAACCTCTGATGGGGCCATAGATTTACATACCAAAGTTCATGAAATTTCGTTGGGCCAATGCCACCAAAGTGCTCAAAATACACTTTGAAATCTGTGACGTCACACGCGGAGATTTCGGCGCGAAATTTAAAAAAGAAACTGACCTTGACTTTCTTCTCTTTTAATAAACCTATGATGGTAAAACTAACAACATTACAGTTGTCAGAGTACAATATATCAATCTAAACCGATTCATTGCTCCACTGTAGTGTCCCTTTGGGAAGCCATACTTGTATTGCTATTGCGACGAGGCCATAAAATTGTCAATCAGGCCTGGTATACGTGAATTACGGAGACGTGTGTTTCCATATCGTGAGAGCGCAATAGTTGAACTTGCGGTTGCCGTCACATGCGAAAGAGCCACGTTACCAAAGCTCAAACGTCACGTATGATGTATTGGCCTGGTGTGCGACCGATGGCGGCGCTGCGAACGGCGCCTGTATGACGTCAAAGCGGGGATTCGGGCGCTTTCGTCTGCTACGTAGGCCCAGCGCCGTGTTTAAACCACCGTTGTTGTAAATCTCAACAAAAAAAGCAGTTCAATTGGTTATCTTGCGTATGGTGGCTACTGACGCTGTTCGAACAATCGTGGGTCTGCTTTTAACGTTCATTTATAACCACAGCTCTTTGTTTCTTAGAACTGCGGCCGCTTGTCTCCGCGGCGACGGCTGCGCGATGGTGATGTACTGCTCTGTGCCTCAGTGTACTTCGTCCGGGGCGTAGCCAAGGGGGGGGGGGGGGGGGTTGGGGGGTTCAACCCCCCAACGAAATTTTTCAGTTTTGCTTGCGTGTATATACACGCACACATACAAACACACGCACGAACATACATAAAGTATGGTTGACCCCCCCCCCCCCCCCCCGAAAAAAATTTCTGGCTACGCCTCTGACTTCTTCCGCTTGTGAAAAGCTTTCACAACTATCCTAAGGACACAAAACTGAAGAAGTGGATAGTCAAGCTCAGAATGGGAAAGCGCCCCACGCCTTCATCGACCGTGTGCAGCAAGCACTTCGCGGACAGTGACTTCTGCTACCCACCGTACGCGCCACTCTTAGGTAAGCTTGTGACCGCGTTTAAGCGCCTCGCCAATAATTAATAGGCGACTTACACCAGGTGAGGTGCCGTCCCACAACCTGTCGCGAAGGCTCCTGGACAAGGAGCCGAAGACGCGGCCTCCGAATCGCCTCGCATGCAGGAAAGCGCGCGTCGTGAGCTCAGCTGAGCGGCGCAGAATATCTGAGACTACGGCTGCATTTGGATGGTGTAGATACGTATTTTACTTATGAAGGCAAGCGCGCGCCTAGCCGACTGCTTATCATAAATTCATAAGCGAAACTTGTTGCCGCTGTTTAGTGCACATTCTCTAAAAGTTTTCACCTGAGGCAGTGCAGACACTTTTTTAAAAGCGAAGCTCTTTAAGCTTTTCGGCTGCGTGGCGTGAAAATCGACCCAGCTTGCCTTTGCCACGTTAATCTCTGTGGCCCTGTGCGTAGTATAATCAGCGATTAACTATTTGTTATATTATAATACTCATGCGACGGCCCTGTACGGTGTTAATATGAACTACGACGTAATATCGTTGTCACTGAACCAACATCACGAGACAAAGTGCGATCATGGGCATCGGCAGGGGGTGTGCAACAAGGCGGCACTTGCGCACTTGTTTGCAGGACGAGAGCTGCGACGGCGATGCGATCTCCGTTGACGGCCTAGACCGCGCATTCAACAACGTGGCCTGCGTCGTACACCGCCTCGCCCTCGATGAGGCACCGCGACCTTTCACAAGCTTTATCTACATACTTGGAGATGCTGGAGAACGGCATGCTTACTGAAATATCGAAAGAAACCCCCAAAATGATGTATCATACGGTGGAAACAAGATAACGAGCGACAGGGGCGTAGCCAGAAATTTTTTTCGGGGGGGGGGGGGTTCAACCATACTTTATGTATGTTCGTGCGTGCGTTTGTATGTGTGCGTGTATATATACGCAAGCAAAACTGAAAAATTTCGGGGGGGGGGGTTTGAACCCCCCAACCCCCCCCCCCCCCTTGGCTACGCCCCTGACGAGCGAGAACACACACATAGTTTCACTTTCTTACCAGCAATGCGGTCGCTGGCATCGGCGCACTCGTCGGCCATCTGGGGATTTCTTGGCCCTGTCGATTGGGCCGCAACCAAAACAAGTTCAAGATTACACTCGAAAACATTCGTTGCAGGCGTTAGTTGACCGTCGCGAGGCTGTTCGTTCGACAAAGTTCCCGCCTGAAGCAGACGATCCGCATACAGGAGCAGCGGCTACTGCAGCGCGGTTGAGAGCGGAGTCCCCGCTCTGATGTCACACGCGAGAGGGCGCCACTCCAAGATCTCGAGGCCAATACCACTGCCTTACAAAAGGAATGAAAGGCGAGGCATCGTTATTTCGCCAGTGTCAGTGGCTGGCCCGTGTCACTGGGGAACCAGCAACCCATATCGTGCCGCTTCTCTGTTCTCACTATTTTGCCAGCGTCACTACTGCCACAACCAGAGTCGACAGCGATGTGCAGCTCTAATGACGACCGACGTCATAGGTGACGTTTCAGCGCAGGTCACGTGACTCTCCCGCATGTGACGGTGACCGGAAGTTTCGCTATTGCGCTAGTTGGGATATGGAAACGCGCTACAGACAAGCAATGCGTGAATAATAGAACGCACACATTGATCGGGAAATTTAGCACTCCTTGAGCAGAAATAGCAGATTAGGGTGGAGTTTCACTTAGCGATGGCTTGTGAAACCAGTGCGCCACCTCAGAGTTCTTATGACAGAAGATGTGGCCGACGGTGGGGAAGACAACCGCAGCAGAGCAGTGGCGTAGCCTGGGGTGGCAGACCGGGCCAGTGCCCCCCCCCCCCTCGGTTTTGTTTTGCTATGGCATACACAGCACAAAATGACGCTCAACCGCATGTGCCTGCCCGGCCCCCACTTCACATCAAGGAGGTGCCCCCCCCCCTCCCCCCGAAAAAAATTTCTGCCTACGCCCCTGTAGCAGCGTGACCAGGATGTGGATTCCACATGTGGAGACCACAGAACGAACGGACACAGCTAGAAGGAGAAGAATATGCATTACCAATTATCGGAAATCTGGGCAGATAGGCCGCGCCGGCTCAGTGAGACCGGTTTCTTTGGAATGGGGCAGCCCGAGAAGAATGATTTGGCTCAGCAGCCAATAGGGGACGCAATAAGCCTCCGGGAAATGGGCAGCTGCGGCGGCAGAACAGGCTGCTTCGGAACGAGCACCCGATAGGGAAGCTGGCTACGACAATATAAAAGCGGTGGAAAAAAAGAACAGAATTTCCAACGGCGTCTCCTTGTACTTACACTCCAGCCAGGGAGACCAAAACGAAGCGCTGGCTCACAGCGCAAAGGCATCAGCGCGTAAAGCGCAATGGCATCACAAGTAGACAGATATGTGGAACAGGAAACTGCTACCAGAGGTTGGAGAAGGAAAAGAATTTCGCGACCAGGAACGGCTGATGCGCAGGCATGACGGTACGTCAACGAAAAAGAGGACCGGGGGAGAAAATGAGGCAAATAAATAATCGTCGCAGAAGAAGCCGTAAAAAATGGGCCAGAGGCTGCAAAAGAAATAATAAAGCACGGAGAAAGCATAAAGGAAATTCGCACGGATGCTTGTAGAAAAGAGGAAAGGACGCAGTTGTGCGAGCGCTGCAAGATAGCTGCTTGCATCGGGATAAACCGACCGAGCGGCTGTGAGCGTCCGCCACAAAAAAAACGTCTCCATCTTGCCGGCACACCACACACGTGTTTGTCGTTTCATATTTACTGGGTCTTTTTTATTCCACAGTTGAGTTTCTTGAAGGCGCAGAAATGGCGCACGCCGTTTTTCTTTCTGCGGCATCCCCCAAACCGCGAAATCACGGCTACAAATTTCTTTCAATTTCAACTGCCTACGCTGTACGTGTGTGCAAGGTCCTTCTTTCCGGTTTTTACCTGGTGGCGATAAACTGCCCTCGGAATTTTGCAGTGTTGTAACCGACGGGCGAGCAATCGTCGATTATTTTTTGCTCATTTTTCACCCGTGCAATTGCTTCATTCTGCGCTTTATGTCACAGTGCACCAGCAAAAGTATTGGGGTGCTTGCAAGATTCCACCGAGAGTAAGATAGAAACGAAGAATTTACGCTTACTGCAAAGTGGGACACCTGGTTGCACTCTTAAAGAACCCCCGAAGAGGTATGGGCACTGCAATTAAAAAGCGGGGCTAGTTTATTGGTCCGAGGTGAGCGTGTCTCCTCTGTATGACGCGCATGCGTGGTGTGTAAAGCTGTCGAAATTCAAGGCAAGTCCCTCTCGAGGGTTTGAGAAGGAGGGAGAAAGAGAGAGTTTGCCTACGCGACAAGCGCTCCCCGGAACGTTGCTGAACCACGGCCCATGAATACTGTGCGGAACTTTATCCAATGCGGAACTCGTCATGCGTGTGCGGCGAAGCAAAATAGAAGGAGAAAAGAAGGCGAGGCTCGCTTTCTGTTGGAGTAGTCGGTGCTCGCTAGCCGAGTGATCGACAAAGCGGAATGGTTGAGCAGGCCAGCGTCCCGTTTGTTTCCCTACACTGGGGCTAGGGAAACGAGGAGTAGGCGAGCACTGCACGCACACGGGAGTCCAATCGGGCCGGATTTCCTCTGACGTACACGACTTCAGCGCTCTGACATTCGTTTAGGAAAACGCGGCCTTTTTGACTTGAGTGAGAAAAGGGGGCCGTGGACGAGCCGTGGGGATTACTGAAGAGCTCAAAACACTGAATTAAGAACATACAGCGGTGATCTCCCACGACTTACCGCCATAAAGTTCGGGACATTGCAGCGGGGCTTCGGTTACTTATGGACACTATACACCTGTTCTTGATAAGCTGAAACAGTTTAATTTATGGTAACTAGTGCACTAATGAACTAATTGAATGAATAAACTTTATTTAGCGAAATTATTTCGGGCAGACCCTCCATAGTCGGTGGCTGGCAACGGCCGACGTGTAATTAAAATTTTGCAATAGGGCCTGGTAAGAGGTCCTTCAAGCAACGCGGGCGCACTGGCAATTTTTTACACCACGGGGGTGACTTCATTTTGAACACCAAGGGTTTGATACCCGTAGGTGCGCGGCCACGTCATTCGAGACAGGCGTAGGCTTGTGGCGATCACGTAGCCCCGCTCACAAGCTGTATCTGGTCCTCAGTACTACGGCTTGTAAGCTGCGCTTACCAGTGGTAGTGCTTGAGCGGGTATTCCCTGTGGGTTGCATTCCCAGACGACACTGACACGCGTTCTTGTTTTAACCCTTTCGGCCCTGGCGGTGTCAATTGACACCATCACATAACATTTCCCCTAGCACCTCAGAAATGAAACCAAAACTGGCCATTCTTGGGGGAATGCTTCTTCAATGATCCCCACTGCGATTGACACCAAAATGGTGATATGCTTGTGGAGCTGGGAGCTGCAAAGGAGAAGGGGCTTGACCGAAGTCGTGGGTGACGCCTAGGCGGGTACGCTAAGGCGGCTAAGCGCAATTTTCGGGTCAACGTACCGAAGCTGTTTCAATGAGTATCACACTGAAAATGAGACGTGGTTCACATTTGGTGTACTCTAGTGAACAGCAGGCAAAAGAAGTCATTTTTCTCATTTCACAGCCACTGATCCCTGATGACCTAATTTGATGTCATGTCTGTATAACCATTAATACTTGCACCACTGGCTCAATTTTTCGTTTGTGGTCTTCTGAGGTCATAACTATTAGGAAAACAAGCGCAAAAAGAGTCTCCGTCCAAAATAAAAAATCCAGGGCTGAAAGGGTTAACGCGATATCGTAAAGAGCTCGTTTCGCAGAAATTCTGGTGTGGGTGTCGTTGGCTGTGAGCAAAAAATCAGCGTTGTCCGTGAGAAAAACATTCGAAGTAGATAGAAATAAAAAATAATAAAATCTATGGCTCGAGTGGGATCCGAACCCAGGACTTCTGCGTGGCAAGCAGGTGTTCTACCCCAGAGCCACGCCTCCGCTTTTTTTTTCTTTATTACAGGGAAAGAAACCGTTGCACTTAGATTGATATTATAAAAATTAATAATCAGGCCTACTTAAACACAAATCAAACATATTTCAGGAACAAGTGATTCAAATACGCGGGATACATAAACCTTCTAGTGAGGCTCTAGACTGGTTTCCTGTGTTTTACTTGTGTTTAAGTATGCCAGAGCCACGCCTCCGCTTGAAACAGATACGAAAAAAAAACTATACGATTTTTTAGGATCACAGAAGTTTGAGCTAGTTGGAACGTATTGGTGTTAAAAGACCGGGCGTGCAGACGCGAACACAAGAAAAAAGTCAAGACACCGGCGTTTGTGGTGTCTTGACTTCACTCTTGTGTCCGTGTTTGCACGCCCAGTCTTTTAACACCCATACGAATGTCATGTAGTGCGAGGAATCTCCTCAACGCATGCAATATTGCGTGGCAGAAGCGCAGAATTGCGCCAGGAGTCAGAACATGTGAATCGCTTAACGAGTGCGTGGTTAAAGAGCCTTCGCATCCCCCGACTCCTGATTCAAAAGGACGGGGCCGGGGCAGCAGAGTTGGAAGATATTCAGAAAACCGTGGAACAAGTAAGTCACCTGGTCAGAAGGGTGACGAGCAAAAGTCATGGACTCAAATAAGAAGACCGCGCGAAAATGAGACAAGCACTGATCACAACCAATATCACGTACGGGACCCCATACTCTTAGACAAGAAGAACAGTCAACGGGTTAAAAATCAACAGTCTCATCAGAAAAGCCCACAATATTGCCCTGAGCTTGTCACCATCCGCATCTACCTAGAAATTGCTCAACAGGAGAGAGCACAACACATGGGAAGAGCTCGTAGAAGCGCATAATGTCAACCAGCTGGAGAGTCTGAAGCTCGCGAATACGGGCAGAGCCCTACTCCAAGATCTGGGTTACCAAGTCGAATATTACATGCACGTTCCTCAGTCTATGCCGTGCGAGATCAGCAACAACCTACACATAAACAATATACCAAGAAACATTCATCTCGAGCATGACAAGGGAAGGAGACAGGCTAGGAAACAAGTGCTCAATCAAACACTAGAACGCGCCAACAGCGACGAAGGAAACGTGAGATACACGGACGCAGTGGCCTAGAGTACAAACGACCGATTTACAGTCAGCGTGGTCGACGAAAACGGTATTATATCTGATAGCAACGTGCACACGTGCCAAGGACACGAGCACCGCGGTAGATTTGGGCATAGCCATGGCCATTGCAGCATGCAAAAGTACTCTGGCTACCGTGATAACGTATTCGCAAGAAGCGTGCAGAAGGTTCATGAACGGCAGCACTCCATGTCTTAAAAAGCACCAAGGTGGAAGAAATCACCATTCTCTGCACGCCGGGGCACGAGTCTCTCGCTGGGAACCAGGCGGCTCACGTTGCGGCTCGATGTCATGTGCGCCGAGCCATCTCCGACGCGGGGAGAACACGGACAGACGGCTGTCATGACGAGGATGAACGCACACCGAACTCAGACATTTTGGTGCTTTACAGGAAGCAGAGGAAACGGTACCCGCCGGCACACAAGAGTCTGAGCAGGAAACAAGGGGAGACTTGTAGAAGACTCCAGGCCGGAACCTACCTGCATGAAACACTAATGCGCGCATTGTATCCAGAGACCTGTGGTCGGGACTGCAAGTTCTGTCCACCTGACACGCGCAACACCCTGCGCCACATGGTGCTGGAGTGCACAAACAGCCCGGACGTGCCACCGTCGTCACTCCCAGGCGAAAACGAGGAGAAAGGAGCGCATCCAGAGGAAGAATTCTAATACCAGTGGGAGGCTCTGCTGGTGATCAAGCACCTTGAAAACCAGCTGCGCTTGGTGAACAGGGCTCGGGCAGCGAGCCATGGCTACCTGTAACGAGGAGGCCACTCACCTTAAGGCTGAAGTACAAGGAGCCTGGCCAAAAACAAAGTTCATTTCTCTGCAGACCACCCTGTCAACGCCGGTGCGAGTTGTCCGATGACCCCGCAAAATATAAAGAAACTATAAGAGGGATAGAAAGGGTTAAGCTAAGGGCTTTATATCTTAGAGTGGACATTGCGTTATGTCATAAATTGGAACTTCAGTCACACAATTAGTAGCAATTTGTATGAACAGCAGTTACACAGCTGAAATCGTTGCGCCGTCTGGCGGAGCAGGTCTCAACCGCGAGCTTCTTTCTACGTGACTTCGGCAGCACGCGAAACACAACGTTCACTTAAATCAGTGGTTCTCAGTCATAGATGCTTCGGGGACCCCTTGATGGAAGTGACGAGGACCCCCTTGTTGTTAGAGAAAATAGAAAAAGGGCCGGGGTGTCATAAGTTAACGCAACATGCAGCGCGAAATAGGTGCCTTTTATTTCTCCCGAGCAAAGAGTGGTCAAATTCCAGGCCAATTTGATCTCAACAGCTTGTCAATAAGTTTGCAGTCTGCAGCCACATTCAACCTTTGTCTATCTATGTGTTCTCTTCAGATATGCAAGCCTTGAAAAAGTATGCTTGCGTCCATATGTCGTAGAAAACGGCAACAAAAGCTTAACGGTCATCTCATGGAGACGGGGAAACATAAGTCAGCTCCGCCGCAGTTCAAGGGTGATATGCGGTGAAGGGTTTTCAAAAAAATCGGAAGGGGCCATTGTCACGAGACATAGAGATAGCGTGCCTCCAAAAGACTTTTTTTTTTCTTTTTTCGAAGATGGCTTTCGCGGACCCCCTGGGATCCGCGGACACCCATTTGAGAACCACTGACCTCAATGAAACATATAGGGAACGTTAACTGTACACTGTTTTATTGTATTATAGAAGTCATGATACAGATGTGAAGAAAGTAAAGTCGACGAAAATACAACTTGCCCCCGGTAGGGGCAGAACCTGCAACCCTCGGATAACGCGCCCGATGCTCTACCAATTGAGCTACGGCGGCGCTCGTCCTGTCGTCCACTTTTACCTGGTATTTGCATGTACGCAAACCTAGGAGTGTTAGCGCCGCTCGTAACCATGACGACGAGTGTGGAACACCTTTTTTTGCCAGCTCGCGTCACGTAGCATGCGATCCTTCTTTTAACGAGCGGACAGCTGACCCTCGCGGACCACCTGAAGGCATCAAGTCTGCCGGAACGAGACCTTCGCTCTGAATGAATGAAAGAGGGGAATTGCGATGGTTGCAGGTTCAGTCCCAAGTTGTCTTTTTGTCCACTTTACTTTCTTCACCTCTCTATCACAGTTACTACAATACACTTACGATAGTACAATTGACGTACCTCACACCTTCCTGTGCTTCATTATCTGTTGGTTTTCCTTAATGTTGTATCAAACAAGGAAACGAGCCCTCAGCGCTCACCTCTTCCAATGTTCACCTAAGGAATACACCCCGACACACGAACGCTGAAAACGTATACAAAAGGGATGGAATGTGCTAAGCTAAGGGTTGTATATGATAGAGCGGGCATGAAGTCATGTCATAACTTGAAAATACGTCAAAGGACCGCGAACATCCGGCGTGACTTTTTTGCCCACGTTTTCTGTGCGCTCTTAGCCCGCTTCAACATTGATTGCCAACAAGCTTGAACTGCCGCACTTGGCATATGACATCTATACAAAGAAACAGCGCGGGATGAGGCCACATTTCCGGTTCAGGCAAGTTTGCACCGCTTTTAAGCAAAGGTGTTCCAGAGGAGCGGTACTGTGTCGCAGGAAGGCAGCGAGTGATTTGCTGCTAGCGTGCATTCTCGTCTGTGCCGTGTGCCTGTCGGGTGTTCGTTCGTCGACGCATTTAGCGTGAGGAAAGCACCAAGTACGAGCCAGCCGCTATAGCCCCATGCGAGCGGCTCTTCCAATAATCCTGACACGAGCTTTCTCAGCAAGCACCATCACAAAATGACCACCCTCACACTTCCTTCCCGTCTTTGTGCAGGAACCCAAGGTTGTCGTTTCTTTCGTGCCTGCAACGCATTGTTCAAGATGCGAGTGTATGCGTGCACGTATTTCGCCCATCTCTCTGACGGCTGAAAATCTATATGCGCCTCCGATCATCTAGAATTTGCGTGTTCTTTTTGCTCTGTATTCACTTGTGCCAGTCGGCCTATCATTTACCAAAACTGTTTTTCGAGTACACCAAAGAACAGAATTTATGTAAGGGTTGGCGCATATCTATGACAAGGCTAATTCTTCCGGGCACGTGCGCACTTGAGGTACTGAAGATGCTTCTTCCTACGTACGCACCGTGATTAACTTGTGGGGCTTTTCACTCTCCATTTATTTCCAAATCAAAGGTGAGGGTGAAGACGCGATAAGGTTAACCGCAGTGTCGAGTATCCATTTGGCGCTCATGGAGAGATGAATGGGAGAGGAACCTGTCGCGATGGCGTTGCGCTGCTAAGCGCGGCATCGCCAGTGCATTCCTAGCCACGATGAGGGCGAAACGAAAAAAAACTCTAAACAGTCCAACCCCAAGTGAATGGCTGTACGAACTGTGGAACATTGATTCGCCCCTGTTTCCCTTACGTTTATCTTGTGTTTATGTGGTCTTTTTTCTGCTCCTTTCTAGTGTTTTTCTTTTCTTTTCTGTTCTTTTCGTGTGATTCTGTTACTTCTTTCGCGATTATCTATTTTTCTGTTCTACGGTCCTCTTTCTACTGTTTTTCAACTCTTTGCTCTTCCAAGCGCGGTGCGTCTAACACCCGACGCTGGCGTTTTGCTGTCGCTTCGCTGGCTAGGACAGACGAATTAGCCCTTCGGCGACGCAGGCGTTCACGGGCAAGCAAGCGCTGCTGCAAACAAGCAAACGTAGCAAGCAAACGTGTACCCTGCTCGGCTTGCTTGTATTAAACGTGGGACCTGCGTGACCCCATCGCGAGACACCAGACAGCGTGACAACAACGCGAGACATGAGACGACGATAGGGCGCTCCCTTAAACTGCTGCGCAGTTAAAAAACGCTCAAGTAGAGACCTGCAGGTGGTCAAAATTGCTCCGAAGGCCCCACTACGGATGATTAATTGTTAGCTCGTGGTTTCGTTCGTAGTGCCACAGAATTTAATTTTGTAGCGTTAGCTACACTTGCCTAGCCGGAGCCGATTTCGCGTGGAGCGTCATGAGCCGTGCTGCGCATGCGCGAGGATCAGTGATGTCACAGCTGGGTCACCGGAGCTGGCGTCTCACGCGCTCTCCGACACCGCCGCGCGCGGCTCGCCGCTGCTGGTCTGCGCCGCATTCTAGAGGAGTGACATCGTAGACACAGTGGCGCCAGCGCGCGCGCAGCTATTCGCCTTCGCTGTGCAGTCGCCGTCTGACACTGCGCTTGGGCCGCTTGGTAGCGCCTCTGACTGGCGTTTACAGGTGGGTAACGCCATGGAGAAGGAGAGCGCAAATGCTGCTCGACGGCGCAGAAGAGCCGGGAAGCTTATCTCATCGGATCCCGAAGTAGTTGCCCGGCAATTAGCCGTTCAGCGTACGAAGAATGAACAGAAGAAGGCTAATCCTAGACAATCTGGAAAGCTAAGAATAATCAGCTGAACCTTTAGTAACGCTACGTATATCCTGGCATAGCCGAGCTAAGCCACTGCAATTTTTTTACAGGTAGGTGAGAGATGGCACTTGAAAGAAGCGTGAGTTCGCATTCCTGTGCATTCTACCTTGTTTGTATTTGCTTTAGGGGCCGTATTATAGCCTAACTTTCTGTCTGTATGCTTAGCGTCATACGCCTAAATATTAAACGACGCCGAAGAAAAGCATTCCTGGATAAACATATGTGGTTGCTAAACTAAAAAGACAGACGAAACGATGACGTGAACGTTTGCTGCGGTTGCTATGACTACCATGACATCACCTACATTTTTGGTTCGTGAGGCTGCGGGTGCATATTTATCGCAAATTATAGTGGTAAAGCATGCTTACGGGTAAAGTGATGCGGTACTTTTGTAGCTTTCCAAGTAAACACCGCTTATGAAATCGCGTATTGATTCTTGTTTTTACATGTGCCGAAGTACCCCTCAATCACCCTGAAACGAAGATTGGGGGGAAAACGCGTCGCCTCCTTTCTATAGTCGGCTCATTTTGGTCGCGCGATTTTCCCGTCGTCCCTAATTGGATGTCGCGGTGCGCCGCGGCCCGGCCGTCCGTCTATTCGATGGCTCTTTTGGAAATCCCGCGAGTGATCTGTCTGCCGGCGTGCACGCGGCTCACTCGTTCACGCAGAGAAAAAAAAAAGGAAAAATGAGCGCTCTCCCTTTACCGATCCTCTCATGAGCTTTCGCTGTGGCGCCACTACCTCAACACCACTCGTGCCTGTCAGGTCTCTTTCGGCGCGCGCGAAAAGTTTCCTGCCCGGCAAGAGCCCTTCTTTTCCACTTCCGTCATATTCTCCTTAGCGCGCGCACAAGAAGGCGGAGGCAAACGAGAGCTCAATGAAGGACTTGCCGCTTCCTTTTCATTATAAACAACTCTTTGTTGTGACCGAAATTTTTTCCCTAGGTTTTCACGGTACAAACCTAACCTAACCTTTCTTTACTTAACCTAACATTGTTTTTATTAAACTAGCCTAACTTCTTATTGCTTAACCTGACAGTCTTGTTATTAACCTATCCTAACCTGTTGTTGCTAATCCAACCTAACCTAAATATGAATGCCGGCCAACTGTTACGACCGGGAAACCCTTTGTAGGGCAGCCTAAGGAAGTAGCTGCTTTCCGGCTAACTTGGCGCCGTCCCGTTGTAAGGTGCAGCGATGTACAGAGTGATAAGATGCGAGCGCGCGGCCGCGCTATCTAAAGCGCAACGGTAGTCAGCGCATGTTCAGGAACGTCTGCTTCGTATCGTTTGCCACGTGTGTATCATAATAGCTGCATGCACTGAATCTAGCTGCACTCACTGCATTGTTTCACGAGCAGCCTTGCATTGGCAACGTCACATAAACGGCTAGTGAGTGTTCCATCCCGAGGCAAACCAACTTAGTGTCTATATTCAACGTTGACTATATTTAGGGAAAGGTATTCGTGCGCAGCAAGGAGGTAACGACACGGATACAATTGTTTTTCCCGTGAAGGAAAACTTATACAGACCCTGAAACGGTTTTGTCGATATTGTACAAACGCACTGAGCCGGTAAAGCAAGCCTTAAGGATCATTAGCAGACCGATTTAAGCTCTCTACGTGAACTGTTAATGAGAACTAACAGACAATAATGCCAGGGAAAGTATAAGGGGTGCTACTAGTAACAATTAGGATGTAAATGTGAAGAAAGTAAAGTGGACGAATAGATAACTTGCCGCCGGCAGAGACCGAACCTGCGACCTTCGAATAACGCGTCCGATCCTCTCACTGAGCTACGGCGGCGGTCATCCTCTCGTCCACTTTATGTAGTACAAATGTGAATATAAACCTAGGAGTGTTAGTCAGCGCCGATCGCAGCCATGGCGGCGAGTGTGGAACACTATTTTTCTGCCTGTTGGCGTCACGTAGCTAGTGACAAGCCGGCAGATGGCCAATAATCCCTCGCATACTACCTGAAGGCATGAAGTCTGCCAGAACGAGACCCTCGCTATGAATGAAGGAAAGAAGATAACTTTTAAGCGCTCGTTTTTCTTTGCTAGACACAATAATAATGAGAACTAACAGACAATAATGCCAAGGAAAGTAAAAGGGTGGCTTGTAAAGCTGCGACATCGTGTAAGGCAGCTGGGTCTCATTCTGGCAGACTTCATGCCTTCAAGGGGTCATGAACCACTTTTCCAAGTAATGATGTAATGACCTCAGTATCGGAGTTTACTGCCTCCCGAATCGATTGCCGCAAAAATTTCTCGAATCCGTCAAGAATCAGCGGAGTTACGGGGGTTTGGCGCACGCTCCGAGCGCTTTCTCTCTTTTCTCGTGCCGACGAGCGCAGTGGAAGCTAGACAGGGAGGGATGGCATAGGGGAAAGAAGTTACGTCAGCGCGCGTCATGAAACGCGATCGCTCTCCCGCTGTGATTCGCTCGCGCGAGTGCGGCTACCGTGTACTGAGGAGTGCGGCGCCGGCAAGTGGCGGCACCCCGCGGCAAGAAGCGCATCTGATCCGAACGCCGCTCTCGATTTACGTCGGCTATCGGCCAATAAGCATGCTATGTCTCTTGCGACGTAAACTGCCAGACGCCCCGCCCAGCGACGAGAGTGAGAACCGGCCTCTGTTTGAAAAGAGGGCGCCTGGGGAAACGGCAACTTCGCGCTCCGCTTGTGGCCTTTACACGGCGCGCACGACTGTAGTATTTGGCAGAGCAGTTCATAGCCGTGTCAGCTTTCCGCAGGATGTGTTTTTTCAACAAGCCCAAGGGGTGCTTCATGACCCCTTTCAGGTAGTATGCGAGGGATTATTGGTCAGCTGCCGGCTCCTGAAAAGGTCGCGTGCTACGTGACGCCAACAGGCAGAAAAAGAGTGTTCCACACTCGCCGCCATGGCTGCCATCGGCGCTGACTAACACTCCTAGGTTTAAATTTACATATATACCCCATAAATTGGACGGGAGGATGACCACGCCGTAGCTCAGTGGTAGAGCATCGGACGCGTTATTCTAAGGTCGCAGGTTCGGTCCCTGCGGGCGGCAAGTTACCTTTTCGTCCACTTTACTTTCTTCACATTCATATCCTAATTACTAGAAATAACACCCCCTATACTTTCCTTTGCATTATTGTCTGTTAGTTCTTATTAAAGGGATCATGAACCACTTTTCCAAGTAATGATCTAATGACCTCAGTATCGGAGTTTACTGCCTCCTGAATCGATTGCCGCAAAAATTTCTCGAATCCGTCAAGAATCAGCGGAGTTACGGGGGTTTGGCGCACGCTCCCAGCGCTTTCTCTCTTTTCTCGTGCCGACGAGCGCACTGGAAGCTAGACAGGGAGGGATGGCACGGGGGAAAGAAGTTACGTCAGCGCGCGTCATGAAACGCGATCGCTCTCCCGCTGTGATTCGCTTGCGCGAGTGCGGCTACCGTGTACTGAGGAGTGCGGCGCCGGCAAGTGGCGGCAACCCGCGGCAAGAAGCGCATCTGATCCGAACGCCGCTCTCGATTTACGTCGGCTATCGGCCAATAAGCATGCTATGTCTCTTGCGACGTAAACTGGCAGATCCGCGACGTCAACGTGCAGACGCCCCGCCCACCGACGAGAGCGAGAATCAGCCTCTGTTTGAAAAGAGGGCGCCTGAGAAAACGGCAACTTCGCGCTCCGCTTGTGGCCTTTACGCGGCGCGCACGACTGTAATATTTTGCAGAGCAGTTCATAGCCGTGTCAGCTTTCCGCAGGATGTGTTTTTTCAACAAGCCCAAGGGGTGCTTCATGACCCCTTTAATATTGTGTCTAACAAAGAAAAACGAGCCCTTAAAAGTTATCTTCTTTCCTACATCAAGTGTGTAATTTATTACAAGACATTAAACATACTAATCGCTACAGATCGCAGCGGCGCAGCTGAGCGAGTTTTGAACTTCCCGCTTCCATTTTGCCTATAGCACTGTTCCATTTTACGTAGGTAGCACCGGCGACCGATCTGATTTGATATGTCCAACTTACGTCACTGAACCTCCGGTGAGCAGCGAGCGTCGTCTGCCTGTGTTAGAACGTGCTCCGTGTTCACGTGAGCTGAGCGACAGTGTTTATCTCGAGGTTTCTTTTCTCGGACACCACGAATTGCCCAAGATGCATTGTGTGCTGCATATTTAGTGATTGGTGGCTTGTAAAGCTGCGACACCGTGTAAGGCAGCTGGCGAGCGGAGTCGCTTCTGCTTGTCGGGGCAGTGAGTGTCGGGCTCTCGCTGTACGATAAATGCCAGGATACACGCGTGTGCGCCTGTAACTTTACCCCTGAAGACGCAGCCACACTGTGCGAGTTTACGCTTATCGGTGGTCGTTCTCGAATGCTTTTTGTCGCATATTTCTTGGAGTTTTCATATTGCTGGCGTACAGGAGAGTAAAACAAAAATGGCTGATAGTGTTGCTTCACCTGTCGGGGCAAATCTCAACCACACCGCGATCCCCTTTGTCTCCGCTGCCCGACGGTGCGCTGCCGAAGTTGATTGCAGAGGTCACGGAGAGGGTAGCGCATCTCAACCCGTCGAGCGCGCTGCCATCTCCAGCGACTGCTGCTCTTTCGGCAAGCTAACGAGGAAAGGCAGGGCTGAGAAGGAGGGTAACATATAATTGCCCGTGGCTGCCTTCACACAAGGTGCGTCGCTTAATTTAGGGTGTGAATGATTTGGTGATGTTGTAGCATAAACGCCGACAAATTCTCGAAAAGCCGTTTCATAGTTGCCTTTAACAGGCGTCTATTATAATTAGTTAAGACTCACCTTTTTTAGTGAAACCGCCTTTTCTCGTGTTTTACACAAAACCGTCGTAGGCTGGCCCATGACTTTCGTAGGCTGGCTGCCTACAGTGGTGATGGTCTATCGCAGCGGAATCATCTTGCAATCAACACAGGCTTCGCGAACGAATAAACAAATGACACAAGGCCACGCCTTCGGTTATAACTGCGCATGCGCAGGAATGCTTCCGTGCGTTGCTACATTGGCTATATTCCGGTCTTCACGGAGCGCGCTCGCGTGTTCACCCGAACTATGCTCACTGCTGTACCTTGTGTTCTTTTGAAAAGCGTAGCGACGCCTTCGTCACCTTCTGATGCAATGTAATAAGAAGTCGAAATTACAAAATGGTTTGTTCTGGCAATCGTACATGATACACGCTTTCTACCGCAATTACGATCAATGGTCTTTGCCACACGTGCCATTAATGCAAGAAGCATTGATCCGGCTATGAAAATATCAGTCCAGCGCTGCGCGCTCGGAATACGGCCAATCATACACATCATAGCGCTCGTGTCGTGTTTGTGTTCTTGGCTCGTGTCTACGTATTCTTTTTAAATGCGGAGCATTTCTTAGTCGCACCTGCGGCGTCGGCCGCCGTCCACGCCCCCACTGCGCATGCTCGGCTCGTCTCGTGCCGGCAGCAAGCCTCTCCTCTCCCTCCCTCGCATGCTCGGCTCGTCTCGTGCCGGCAGCAGGCCTCTCCTCTCCTCTACCTCCCTCCCTCCCACCCTCAAACGCGGGCAGTGTGTATATAAGCGGCGGAGCGCGCGTTCGGAATTCAGTCAAGGGCGTATTTACTTGGCTTTCGCTTGACTTGACGCTTTGCTTGATTCGAGTAGATGCGATAGAACGAACAGTGCCTTCAATCAGCGTCCCACCACTCGTTGAAGGCAACGTTACCCCACCCTCATCGTCGTCGGCGTCAACAACAGCAAGCAACGCAGAAGACAAGGCTGCGAAGAGACGAGCATACGACGCCGAACGCAAGCGTTTGAAGCGAGCTGTGGACCCGGAACTTCGTGCACGAGAAGCTGCTGCGAGACGGCAACGGCGGGCTGCGGATCCTTCACTCGAGGAACGAGAAGCAGCTGCAAAACGGCAACGACGGGCTGTGGATCCTGAACGTCGTGCTCGAGAAGCAGCAACCGTTCGTGAACGTCGAGCAGCGGATCCATCACTCGGGCAGCGCGACGCTTCTGGGAAACCCAATTACGCAACATTCACGCGATACCCCCACCACTCTGCGACGCATTTACTCGAGTTCCCCCCGTGGGAAGATGCGGGCGACATTTTCTTTTGGACTACCTGCTCTATGATGCATTCTTACAAACACGCCCACATTTGCGTTCTCGTGTTCACAGACACGTCGATAAGACCTCCTATCTTCTAACCACCAATATCTGAGAGCCGAAATTGTAGACATAAATTCATAGCTACGTAGCTCATTTAAATATTTCTACGACGTTATGCACACCTTCTTGTTTTTAGCAATTATTGTTTTGGAAAATCCAGCCAGTTCCGCGCTGTGAAAACTGTACAAACTGCGCAGCAGAGCTGAGGATTCGCGCCTGTCTCTGTTGGCGCTCGGCTTGCGTCTTCCGAAGCTGAGGGTTATTTCGCCTCCGCTGCTGTCTTTTCCGTAGATCTGCGTCTAATTCCAGACGTTTCGGTATCCCTTTGCTGGCATCGTGCCGACGAAGTAGCCCTTCGGCGACGCTGGCGTTCCAAACGTGCAGCCTGCTCGGCGTCCATAGAGGAAAGCGTAACCTTCATTTCACTCGTCTTGTGGTTTTTGTGTCTTTCGTCCCGTCCTTCGTGCTGTTATATTTTGCAAATATCGCACCAACTTGCCCAGACAAAGTCTCTGCTTCCTTTTTGTTTCACTGGCGCTCTCTGTTGACTTATTTTGGTATTGACTTGACCTGTAGCGCCCTTTGTAGACATATTTTGGTACTTTGAGCGTGACGCCGAGCGACGACATGAGACGACAGCCCAGCCCCAGAAAGCACTCCGCACTTAAAAGAGGACTGTTTATGTTCGAAATATGTCGGTTGGGCAGACTCTGCATCAGAAAGCTTTTCTTAGCTGAGTTCAACAATGAAACTGCCTCACATATCGGTGTGGTGTCACGGCATTGCGGCTTTCCCGCTAAATTTTCTATTTACGCTTAGAACGTTACAAATAGTGGCTGAGTAAAATGTGTACCTGATATCGTACGCAGCACAGTATTCCTTTGTTCGTACCTTGCATTATAATGTAGCATCGGGAAGACGCTTTCAAAATATGACGTCAAAATAACCTGGCTAAAGCACGCTAAGATAGAGTCATCGTTCGCGTTTACTCTTTGCCTCTTTTTGCTTACCGCGGATAAAGGTAAGGCTGTCCAATTGAATATTTGGTAGCAACTGTATAAATCCAGATTTATTCGACACAGCTAATAATGATTGTTGGGATTTTACGTCCCAAGACCACGATATGATTTTCAGGGTCGTCGCTGTGGAGGGCTCCGGAAATTTTGACCATCCGGTATTCCTTAAGGTGCGCCTAAATCTAAGTACACGGAGCTCTATCATTTCGCCTCCATCGAAACGCGGCCCGGATTCGCCTTGATACTACCGATAACCTTTAGAGTGAACTTAACATGCGGCGAGCTAAAGTAATACCCACCCGTACCTGTTGCGCCATCAGTGTATACATCAGCAGGGTCGAGACGCCGTGCGATCCACTGCACTTTTGTAGCATTTTTTTTTGTTCGAACAATTCCTACTATTTCACTTTCCTTATCCACCCTCGCACGTACTGGAATGGAGCCGCAGTTATAAGAACCAAGTGCTTCCCGATACCCCTTCCTGCGACAGCCTATAACATATGCCTCGAAGAAGACAAGGCCGCTTGTCGAAACGCTGGCTCCAGCGACACCCCGGATTCAAGGATTCGTCATCTCTACAGCAGATGTGTTTTTCAAGAGCCGAGTAAGACAGGGAGGGCATCTACAAATTGGTTGACTACCCCATATGTTAGGGCAAAGGTGAAAGGAATACAAAATATGATGGAAGACATGACCCAAAAATAGACTGAGAATATAAACAAAATATTGGCCGCCATCCCACCCTGCGAGCGTGAATGTCCAGCGAAGCTGTATCAAACACCACGCATGCTGATAACGGGGTATGTTCGGTTATTACTTTAGAGCAATGGTAGTGATAATCGCTTTGTGGTCGCTGTTGTAGAGCGTGATTGGTTCAGCGACCATTTTCACCACACGAATTTGTTCCTTTCGTCGAGCATTCTGTTCACGCTGTTCTTCTTGTGTCCGTGGTCTAGCCATGTGTGCCAAGAACGCCGCAGGGGCAAAACCCCGAGCGCGTGACTTAGGAGACGAAGAAGAAGACTGGTTCGTGGAGCTTACCGGCAAGAAGACTACAAAGATGTCGAAAATTTTCTTCGATGTCGCTCCTAGTGTTTTATTGGATACCATAAATTATTCTACAAGAAACGTTTCGGATTCCTTCCGTGTGGAAAGTAGCGAAGGTGATTCCTCGGCTTGAAGATACGAATTAAGGGCAGCATTCGACCGATTTCGTTAACATCCAATTTTGTGAAATAATTGAGAGATTATTACACGCACGGATAAATATATCTGCGACCGCCAAAGGATTATTGAGTCCCTGACAAATTGGGTTTAGACCAGGGCTGTCAATATGGTGTGCACACGTTGATCTGGAGAGCAGAATCCAGCTGGCACTGCGCCAGAAATAATATGCAGCACTAGTTACTTTAGATATCTCTAAAGCTTACGGTAGTGTAAAGTACCCGATATTACTAGGAACGATGAAAGAGATTGCCTGACTATTTTATTGCGTGGACGACTGAGTTCTTGCTGAACAGGGAGTTTTACTGCGTACAGAGCGGCATTTCAACTAGGAAATTCAGACAAACACGCGGTGTTCTCAAGGAGCGGTGTTGTCTCCGCTATTTAATATCTTGCTTAGCTCCATTCCTTGTCATCGAAACGTAAACCCGTATGTTTATGCTGATGATATAGCATTCTTTGCTTCGGCAGATGACATTCAGTCCCTGTACGACCTTTTACAGGATACTGATCGACCTTAGAATATTGGCTCGACGGTATTCGTTTGACCATTAATGTACAAAGTGTACAGTTCTGTCATTCTCTCTGCTAGACCATACAAATATATCCCTCTGATTCCATCAAGCAGACATTCCTCAAGTGCAAACAGTCAAGTACCTCGGAATTATTTATTATGGAAAGCTTAACTGGCGTATACATATTGAACATATGACGACGAAAGAGTCATGTGCGATAGGAATACTCAGAAGGATTAGCAATCATCGATGGGGCATGCGCAGAGACACATTGATAATGATTCACCGCATGTATATGCGCCCCATACTGGAGTTTGGATGTGGCTTATTGTCTGGTGCCCCACAACGTCAAGCGCTTCGCTGGTGCCTTGGGTTACCAAAATTTGTAGCAAATGCAGTTCTACATAAGGAATCATGAATCCCATCTCTGAACACTAGATTCAAAATATTAACAGTTCAAACATTCTTAAGGCTCTATGAATCGCCGATCAGACGAGGCCAATATGTATTTATAAGCCAACCAGAACTGTTTTTTAATTCTAAAAAGACAGGGCGTGCAAACAAGGACACAAGAAAGAAGTCAGGACACCACAAACGCCGTTTTTTTTTAATGTCTCGTGACCTCGGTTCCACACCCCACAGGTGATTTTTACACAGCGGCTGTTGGACCCATTAAAGATAAACCTTAATGATATAATGGTAATGAAAAATAGGTTGAGTACATTGGCGATATCATATGATGATATCTTCCCTAACAACGCAAAGTTACTTCCTTGTAATGTACTGAATTGACTTTTTCAAGATCACTTAAATCACATTAGCACGACTGTTGTGATAACAACTGATGCTTCGCAGTGTGAGGAAAAGGCCGGCGTTGGAATTTTCCCCACACAACTAGACTGGTCCTTTTCTGTAAGACTCCCTGATTATACATCAATATTTTTGGATGAATTCTTAGCTGTCATTTTAGCCCTGCGTAAACTTCCCTTCTCTATAACTTCAGTGGCTAAGTAACATATTCATTATCATTGTGTTCTGCTTTAGTAACTCCAGCTCAATCGCATACTCTGAGATTATTGCGCTAACTTGTTACAAATCATTTGCGAAACCTGCGGTTAAATTGGGTTCCGGGGCATAAAGGAATAGTATTGAATGAAGTGGCGGACACTTTGGCAAAGGCTCCCCTTGCAGGCCCAGTCCTTGATCTCCTTCCTGTTATGGCGTTCGTCGCTGCGGCCAGATTTAGAAAGCACGCTTTATCATTGCTTACTCCAAGTCTCGCTTCATCACCAGATTTTCAGCACCTTCAGTTCCCTTGGAGCAGAAAATGGTGTAAAACAAGGCAGACACAAGTAGCAATGACAAGAATGCGATCTAGGATCCCAAATTTTAATTTGTACATCCACAGAGCTGGTCTGACGATCTCTCCTACTTGTTCCTCTTGCAATGATGGTGGAAACAATCGAACATTTCTTGCTGGACTGCCGACGTTTTTCCTCTCTCAGAAAACGAACCATCGAAATTGTAATGCGGCACCTTGGTCAGCCAATTACTTCAACTGTACTGTTGTCATTTGGGGCTTCTGTGCTGGGGCACTCGGAGGGGAATATATGCAGTGCTATAGAGAAATTCATCTGCGAGTCAAATCGTCTTATTCGACACATCAACCGCTAATAATTTTTAAAATATGTCATAATCACATAACGACTCTTGGTCATTTGTGAGGTTATGCAACGTGGTCTAGGCTAAAACTGCTATTCATTAAAACAATACTTCATTCTAATTGACTCTGTAACCTGTATTAGTACTTAAAAACTTCAGACAATATGACTCTTGGCCAATCCCCCTGAGTGGCCAATCGTCCCAGGAGCATCGTCGTCATCGTCTGAGTATCAGTGACCCATACTGCTTCTTTCTTGCTCATTGGCCACGGTTTCACACCCCCAAATAATTTTTGTTCAAAAGAAACAGGACAGTATAAATGTGGACATTATACAGGTTATAGAAGCTAATGGCTCAAATCAGAATATTAGGATAAAATATGATGAGATTTTCCCACCAAAATCTAAATTCCAATCTCTCAGATTCTCAAACAACAGGTTACAAGATTACCTGGTAAGTACATGCACAGACGAATAACATAACAGCCAAAGATGCGTCAGTGAATGATGAAAAGGCAGGCGTAGGAATTGTCTCCCATTCGCTTGGCTGGTCATTCTCATTGAGGCTCCCAGATCTTCCTCCAGTTTTTGAAGCTGAGCTAGTGGCTATCACTCTGGCGCTTCGTAAACACCCTTCGAATGAAATCAGTGCCATCATAAGAACAGACTCTCTTTCGGTATCTACCGTTCTTACAGCCTCAGATAACTCTCGAGCCCTTATGACATTCCGCATATTAGTACCGCCACAGCTAAAGTTGCTAAAATTATTGTGGGTTCCAGGTCACTATGGATTACAATTAAATGAAATGACCGATTGCTTAGCCCGAGCATCACTGGATGGCCCAATAATGTCAGTACTTCCAGCAGTGGAATATCTAACAGCGATCAAATATAGAAAATTAGCAATTTGTACAGGCATAATGGAAACAATAACGAAATGGACGGGCTATCAGCATTTAGAATTTCCATGGAAACCTCAGTGGAGTCAATCTAGACGATCGGAAGTTTTGATAGCCAGATTTCGATGCCGTGTCCCCCCATTAAACTTATATTCACACAGGGATGGTCTGGCGAATCGCCTGTCTGTTATTTCTGTCAAGAAATAGAAACTGGTGAACATTATTTTTTGTCGTGTCGCAGGTATTCATTACATAGAAAACGACTTCTAGTTATTCCGTTTTCGAAAATAGATTTAAGTTTATCTGCAGAAATAGTACTAAGCTTCGGTGCCTCCGTTTTGGGACATTGCCGCAGGGATGTATTCGATGCGGTGTGTAATTTTATTCAAGCCACAAAACGTATCCCATTTTAATCTCTACTTTTACTTTAATAAATATTCTTACAGTAATTAAAAATTGAAATCAATTCCAAATTGTTCGGGTCAGAGGAATACACCTGTTTGGTCTGCTCAAATTTGCGCAATTTTTAATACATTAGTAATCATTTGCTTTTTTTTTCAAATCTTTTCTTTAAATTATTATTATTATTATTATTATTATTATTATTATTATTATTATTATTATTATTATTATTATTATTATTATTATTATTATTATTATTACGCATTCTGGAAGATAGCAGTTACGATGCGCAGTCTTGGCCAAACCTCCAGCGTGGGTGTGTGCCAGAGTTTCTAGGATCTACTCTACTATACAAGGAGCCGTGCGCTGCAGGCTTCGATAGTCGTCGGGGCTTTGGACCTCGTGCCCACGGCGCTCGCCCCGGTCGAGCGTGACCTGGCCGCCAGCGAGACATCATGGTGCGGCACAGCATGTTCGAGTTCGAGCCACCAAACCACACGACAAGGCTTGTGCACAGAACGCGACCACGGCGGACTCGACACCACGTTGCCCGGTGCTACGGTCATCGCAACGACGGTGCGCGTGAGTGCTGTCTTCGAGAACTTGGTGAAGCGGGAGTGAAGCCCGTTAAGACTATACTGTCGTCAAACGCTAACGAACTTGGCGCTTTGTTTATATCTAACTATGCGTCTTTGGGGCGCCCTTTCGTGCGTCATTGTTCTCCTCGACCGTATAAATGATTTCTTCGTGTCGATTGGCTCTCCTTGTGCGTGGTCGATGGCCTGGGCCCACTGAGTAACTCAGTGGGCCCTCACTCATCACACCATGGCAGTCTTAGAATGAACTGAATGAGTTGCTAAACGGGTCTCTTGTTCATATATGAAAGGAGGAAACACAAGGGGGGGGGGGGGCGTTTGACGTCATTCGAAGCCCTCGTGTGAAGTGCAAAGCAGCTGCGACCTAACTTTACCGGGAACGCGAGGGAGGATGTTCCCATTGTTCACAGACGCCTTCTTATCCACCATGCAGTTTTGATGCTTGTTTTGTGGTTTTCTTTATTAACGAATAGTGAGCTCTATGTTGTATGCCTGATTGCAAATAAAGATGTACCGTCTGCCTTCAATTGTTAAAGGGCCCCTAAAAACCCAGAAGTCAAAATTTAGTTGCGGCGTTGCAGTTGTGCACGAGTCTACAGCGATAGCTAGCGGAGTTACACGCGTTTGCTCCTTTCGCTCTTTCCTTCGCTACGCTGCGTTCATCGGCTCATCTGCCCACCTCTCCGAACGCCCTTCCTCAGCGTCCGAGGTGAAAATGCAAGGAGTGCGCGCATCTGCTAGCGAGGAGCACGCGAGCGTCTGTGGTGAGTGATGGGATTTGCCCAATTCCTGTGGCACATACGCGCTATAGCAGTTTTGTGCTGACGCCACGAAATTTTCAGACCAACGAGAGGTATAGTGCTTCGCTGTAAAAATAGATGTGTGAAGGCGATATAGCGAGCAACCCTTTTTAATGTTTGCCATTGAGCCCACTTGTCTCCAAGACACTGCGTTCTGCGTCTGCTATGCTAAGGGTCGTCTCTACCATATTCGGCTACAACCTAAGCATAAGTGCAAGCTGCGCCCGCAGTTGTCGCTGTCCCACCCAGAGGGAATTTCTATAAATTCCCCATCTAATTGCTGTTGCAAATTTACGTGACTCAAGCATGTCTCGCGTATTTCAAGTAGGTGAGTATCCCACACAGGCACGTGTTGTGTCGCTAGTTTTCGGATGAAAACTAGAACTTCCTGGCAAATCTCAGCCAATATTACGACTTCGCACTGCTCAGCCAAACGTTACATTTTAACCAGGGAAGAAGAACTTTTAATTGTTCATATGCGTAGTATTTACATTTACAGTGAAAAAATACTTATGATTACAACGGGAGCCTTCAAGCACGACTCTCTTGCAGTCGTGCCGCAGCACTGGGGTCGGGGCTTGTGTTTATTCTTAGGTGGGTGTAGCCCACTATAGTGCCCAAGAATTTTTTTTCCGGCAAAGGGCGATTGTCCGTTCAGTGTTCCTTTACGCAAGGCAGTTCAGTCTTGAGCCGCGCGACCGACTGGACTGTCCACTGAGGAGCGACTCACGGCGACCGATGTCCACAGCTGCGCAATCCGTGGCCACACCGAAGTACTGTGACGTTTACGTATGCTCTCACCGCCACTGCCTCGTAAGATAAGCAGGCGTCCGGCGCATCCGATTGGACTTCAGACATTGCGACATCAGTCCCGCAGCTGAAAAATCGAGCAGCGACCGACAGCAGTCAATTTTCGAGAAAAAGCTTCCACTTGTGATCATCTTCGTTGCGCGACCTCTGAAAGCCGCTGGTGTGAATAAGCCCTAAACCAGCTGACGGTGCCTTTCGGGACGCATTCACAAGAGATTCACAATCGTCTCTTCACAGAATGAGTAGTTGGATTTAGGGCATGTCGGTCAATACCATGCAAACTGAAGATGTACTTCTGAAGCTAAGGACAAGTACAGGCTGTGCAGTCGTGGTTATTCAGCTCACAATAGCCCTGGTGGAAGACTGAGTTGTAGACGCAGGCCAAAATTATGCAGACAGATTCCGCTTTGTTCCATTATGCCAGTGCAAGCTCAGATGTAGTGACGGAATAAGTCATCATGCATACGAGTCACCGGGGGCGCTATTGGCGGCCAGTATATTGTTCAATTCACCATATGCCTGATGGCATTACGGTCCCGTCTGAAAAAAAAATGGCAAAGCTTCCACTAAGCCGCGCAGTGTTTGAAACAGCGAAATAGGACGATTCTGAAGCAGAATATGGTGCTTCTAGGTTCACCTAGGCCTTAGCTAGGTGATGCAGGTTGTTTCTAGGTTGCTTCTAGGTCGTTGCTAGGCTTTAGCTAGGTGATGCTAGGTTGTTACTACGTTGATTGTAAGCGCAGAGAGGTTCGACTTAAACCACAAACAGTCACAGACACGGCATGCATGTCAAAAGCTCCAGAGACAAAAATTCACGCTGAAACCTTGCATTCACACCTCTCATAGATCTACGGGCGCGTCGTCGCTGGCGTAGGCCTCCCATGACTTCGGAGTCTTCTGGCTGCCACTGCTGCCTTTCCCATTACCTGGTATTCTCTCGTTGTACGTACTCGGGGCCTTAGACTCGCCGCCGTCGCTTCGCAGTCATTTGTTGTTGGGCTAACTGTTGCCTTCTTCATTTTTAGTGGACCAGAGGTGAGTAGTGAGTGATTGTTGTTTTTTGGTTCGTCAGTCAAGGTACGATTTGCTAAACAGCTTCGCTGTTAAAAAATGCCAATTATATTTGCATACTTCATTTGCGAGACAGGCCTATCGTATATGTATGGCACTCAAGGTGGAGTAATCATTTCAAGCTAATCAGCACACCACTTCGATCTGCCCATTACTTAAACGTTCGTTTCATGTTAACTACACATGCCAGTTTTTTCGTGCCGATAAGCTAGCGATGTCGCCAGACATTTCCGTTTTCCTCGTGAGGCAAACATGTTGTTGCGTTTATTGGAAGTATTCCTATTACACGGAGAAAAGACGTCAGTTTTTGCCTGAACTACGTGGTACTTCGCCTGCAGTTTCGTGTGTCTGGTACGTTTAGACTTCTCTATTTTGATATGTGCTTCTCTTTCACTGATTGCTGACACAGTGCGCCAGTATATCTGGGCGCTGAAAAGTGGGCATGTATCTTGAAAGAGGTAGAAACATGGACACAGCGCTGAATGGCAACTGATCATTTGATTGAAAAAAAGGAGACGTATATGGGGCATGAGGGGTCTGCATGAGGACTCGATCTGGCAATTCTATCGACGCCACGCATTGTTCGCCGCTTCGGTGGGTTACACAAGCTGCACAATTTTCTCGTCCGTGTCCTTCACGATAGCGCTTTAGAACAGTGACGCCGCTGAAAGCTGCGAGGGCAGCAGTAAGTTCAATATATGACCACATTGTCAACTGCAAAAGTTTTCATGAAAAGGGCGTGCTTCATAGGGGTCATGGCACGCTCACCCAACAATTCGCGATTTTCAGCGAAAAATACAAGTGGAGCGTCTGTTGTGCCTATACGTAGATGAAAAATGTACTGTAAACCAATATTTCAGTGCTGAAGAAGCCCTGGAAGTCGCCGGCAACAGATCTCGCCCACCGCCGGCGACCGCCATTTTGCCATGGCGTGTGTGACGTCATGTGCTGCACGGAGCAGAGCCGTCGTCTTCTACCAAAGTTTCGGCCCATGCAGATCGTTCAATTTCAGTGCCTAGCTGAAGAAAGCTCAAATGGCTCGATTGCACGTGCAGCTGACCACGAAACGAAATCGTTCGCTGGAATGCAGACGCTCGCACGGCAAGAATGTTGTTACGTCAGGACTCGCGAGTGCGCTAGTATTGTCCGACTCCCAGGCCTGTCGCGTGTTTATAAAAGCGTTCAATTTTAATTTAAGGGCTCGACCAAATGAGCTAAAATTTAGCCAGCTTGTTTGTGAACGCGCAAGGACTGAGCCGCATAACACAGATTATGATCGAAAATTGGGTTCATGGCCCATTTAATCCCTCGCCATGCCTGGCCCATACACGTACGCCTTGCCGTCATGAACACTTCATCGCATATACAGCACTTGTTGCGCACATCGCGATAGGCTTTCCCTCTTTCTTGTTGCATGTACCTCTCCCACAGGCATTCACCAAGCGACACTTGGGACCCAGTTTATGGGTGCAGAATGCAGTGCAAGCAATCGGCAAAGCTGCTATTCTAGCACTTTTACATTCATGTTCTTGAGCCTTTATCACTAGTATATCGTTTTACGTCTGATGTGTAAACGCTTGATCGGTGTACATGAAGCGTCACTGTATTTGACAGTGCCATTTTGTGTTAAGGTAAGAACGCTAAACGAGCTGAGACTTTTCAATGACGACATATTTGAGAATTTCCATATGATACGACTGAAGTTAATTAGATCTGCATACGAACGGAATAGAAGAGGGAGCATGTCTAAAATAAATGTTCATTCGAACGTTTATTGTCGATAGTTGACGAGTTGTCTTCAGCCCAACTTAATGCGCCGTATTTTCCTACTTGTGCAATGTTCTCCGAAAAATGCGCCACACACAAGGGAGAATTGTTCCGTCCGGGTTATATGATCTCGCGTACCTTTAATACTGGCTAGCGCGGATTCAACACAACACCGAGAAAGAACACTGATGCACAGGACAAACGCCACTCCCGTGCATCGGTGTTCTTTCTTATCATGTGTTGAATGCGCGCTATCCAGTATTTAAGATTATGAGCCCAACAACGAGCTTCGTTAAGCACTCGTATACAACCACTGTGTGCGTGGAGACTGCATAACTGGCAGCCTCATGGGAGACTATGGGATGCGCGTGACGTCACTTCTCCGCAATACCAGGAATGAGCCTATATAGGTGTCTGTTTGTCGCTTCTCTTGTCCTACACGCAAGATCAGCTCTAGAGGTAGGCCTGCCATTTGCTATTGAAGCTTCCCCTTTCGCGAGAGGAGGATCTTTATCGTGCAGCGGTGAAAGTGCGGTCTCGGGAATTCTGCCGTCAAGCCACCTCATTCTCATCGCTGGAATTCTCTAGTGATCTTCCTCACACAAGCCGAGGTCAAGTAAGCGGCACACGAAAGGCCATATTTCTTGTCCTAATTCAGCGGCTATGATCTTCGAGCGCAAACACTGCCTGCTTAGCTTTGTGGAGCTATTGTTACGTACGTCTGACCTCCAGCCGCTTTTTTCTTGGTTCAAAGCATAGGGCTGAAAGGATTGAGCTCTTGCAGCACACTTGTTGCTTGTGATTTCCTCACCCATTCAGCCCTTACAAAACTTGACTGCTCTTTCCCCGTTTCCCTGCTGTATACAAGCGTAGATAAAGAATCCCATGTTCTTTCTTACTCCTTTACTTCCAAGTAAGTGGCCAAACAAATTTACTTTTCACTTTCTTGTGGAGTATGGCACGTGCCGCGTGCATTTCTCACGAGTACGTTTGCTGCATGCAACCCAAGGTGCTTATCACCAAAGTCATACGCAGCACGCAACGAAAAAGCGCAAATTACTGTCGCCGTTGCTCTTGAGAAAATCTACAATGCTGCATTGACATCGCAAATTCCGCCATGTTGCCAAAATCTAATAACCAATCGGAGAAGCTGCAGCGGATCTATCGTCCAATTGGGGCTCGCAAGACATGGAGTTCGACAGCATGGCGAAATTTGTCACTGTCCATAATAGCAGCCCCGTTGACACCACGATAGGACCGCGAGAACCTGTGCCTTTGTCCGCGCCTCATATCCAAATTATATCGAACCCAGTGGCCACCGATAGAAGGCGCTTGCCAAGTCCACGGCACGCTGCTAGACCACACTAGACAAGTTTGACGAAGACTGCACGTAGCCCACTTTACTTGAAACTAAGGACAAAACCTAGAAGTGGCGATAGGTAGTCGTGAAGTCACGTAGGGTGAGTAGGGGGTGGCGGGGGTGCTTTCTCGCCCGTTAGATCAAAACATTTGTTTTGTCCGAAACAATGGACAA
Organism: Rhipicephalus sanguineus; assembly: GCF_013339695.2. Lineage (NCBI taxonomy): Eukaryota > Metazoa > Arthropoda > Arachnida > Ixodida > Ixodidae > Rhipicephalus > Rhipicephalus sanguineus. The sequence goes on from NC_051177.1 coordinate 16,257,964, forward strand.
TTATCAAACATATCCAGAAAACAATAAGCAGCTTTTGTTTGTACTTAGAGCATTACGCAAAACACTTCTGGTATACTAACGTAATGTATCCGGTGGATTGTTCGAAACGTTGACAAAAACGTATTGTGCATTTTTTACGAGAGTTTTTCTTTTTTTCAGTGTTGTCTGAACAACCTACCGACTCACTGTGCTGCATAGGAGTCACTTGTATGCCTGGTTCATTGGTAAAACATTAAGGCAGAATAAACGGCAAGGTTTCTTTTTGCTAGGTTACATTGAAAAATCAGAGATCTCTGGACTGCATAGAACTGGAAAGTACGGAACAAGGCCGTGTTCATGGCGCACGCTATAATTAACTGAATTCAACGCTATGTCACGTGGTCACAAGATATGACAAAATTTAAAGCTTGTGTTATAGCTATTTATATGAACAAGTCTCGGGCGATTACTAATTTCCGACACCAGGCGCGTGGAGCAAGAATGATTCATTAACGCTCTTCTTGTCTGCTACGATTGCGCAACGAACACAACGATTTAAAGAGCAGTGAAGAATCTTGATTGAAGCACGGTTCTTATGACGAACACGCAACGAATTTTGGTTCGACATGCCGTCCGGGTAATTTAGTGGGGAAAAAAAGCGGGATATCTTAACGCAACTCACCGACTACGTTTTGACCGTGGCTGGCATGCCGAGCCATCGCGGACAGCAGCAGTGCTTGGTGTAGTACTGCGAGGTCGTCACAGCAATCGCTTTCCTCCGCGACGACACATCCACAGCACTCCCATCAGGTTTCTACGACAACGAACAGCTGACCGGGTGTTCCGATCGTCTTTCCAGAATTGCCCTGGTCGTTTGTCGAGAGACCTGACAGGCATGCCGGAAAGCCAGTTCCGTCTAGACGTCTTCGCGTGCAAAAAACGTGGCAAGTGCAGACATCGTTTGGCGCGCGCACTGTAGTAATCGTGGACGGCGTCAGGCGTGCGCGCTACAAAATCCCGGGCAGACAGCGCGAGCGCCTGCGAGGGAACGCCGGGTTGGAGAGTGTGCAAAAACCCGGCCGGGTGGCGTTGGAGGCGCTGCAGTAGCGAGCTTCCCCATTGGCCGGCGGTGCACCGCCAGAGAGAGGAGGCGAGTCGGGAAAGAGGACGGAATGCCCACAGGTGAGCGGTGCACCTGAGCGCAGGTATCCGGTGAGAGCGAAGCCGCTCTGGGGAGGGCGAGGGAAACGGAGAGCGAGGAGGGTGTTCTCTCTCCCGCCCGGCCTCTTCCATCTTCATCCCTAAGAAGATGGGGAGGAACCGGAGGAATGCTTATCTTTCTGATTCGTTTGTCTCGCGATCGCCTTATGGCCGCGTGTGGATGGGGGCGCGGCCCACTGTGCAAGCTTTGTTTCCTGCCCGCTTCCGTTTCATTTGCGCTGTTGCGGCTTCGGTGGGTGGGCGCAGCACAGAGACACCAGTATGTCTTTGCGGACGCCACTGGCCGCGTGCCAGCAGAGGAGAACGAAAAACCTCCTTGAAGACAATTGTGTAAGCCTTGGCAGACCGTGCTGGCTAGACTCCCCAAACGTTCGACGCGGTCTCACGACACCAGACGCGGAGGATGCGACCTTCCATGAATATTGCCTCTTTTTTATAAAGAGACAAAAATGGAAGAAATGGTCGGTTACAGTGCCTTTTAGAGGCACTTGCTTGTTCGAAAAATATTAAAGGAAGCTGGGCGAGTGCTTCGCGGGGACGCCTGTGTCAACATCAGTCAGTTATTACCTACGATGTTTCGAAGCATACAGGCTTAATTGCAAATTCGGGTAAACTCTCTCTTTTTCTAATCCCACGTTTCCCCAACCCAGTGCAGGGTAGCATGCCAGGTTAACCTCCCTGCCTTCCTCGTTTCTCTCTCTTGTCTTGTCGTGTAAACTTTACTTTCTGTACCGGACGTCGTCTGCAGTAAGTGGTCGGGACAATGAATTAACGTTACGGGAGGAAAATTACTTCTTCTGCGCATAATCTAAATAAAACATCAACAGATGAGTTACTGATTTGGCGTCGGTAACCGAGGCTTCTGAGGTCATCATGAAGTTTCGTTTCACAAGCATTCCTTGCACCCGTATACTGTGGATGTTCAGATACTTCGAATGCGAATGAAACATATATGCTTCGGAGGCCACATTTCTTGGACATTCTTTATTCGATTTACAATTTGCACTAATCGAACTGAACACGCGTCTTAAAGGTTGACGAATGACATCGTACCTTAAGTATGAGTGTAGTTATGATTTCGTAACGAGAAGATACTTGCGATTTCGCCATAACGCACTCCACTCGCCTCCGGCAAGCAGTGGTCGGTGCGACAATTGCATGCATGCAGCTTGGGTGGGATAACGCGTCGGGTTTGGCTCCTTAGCATGGCGCTGGTTCTAATTCGGCGTCGCCGCTCAAGTAGCGATCTATAACAATGCATCTAGGCACGCCTCTCACCCTGCAAGCCCTGAAGGAAAATGCGCGAGAACGGTTTGTGCTCATCGAATACGCCGCGGCTGGGCGTGACAGATGGCACGAGCGGGGCTTCACGTCGCGACCTGCGTAAATTGCGTTGCGGGGTCTGAGTGCGCGCTTTCGAGTATTGCACGTATACCTTTGCTGCAAGCTGGAATTAGACAGAAATATTTAACGATGATCCCGGAGATGTTAGCCTGGTATATCGATTGGCTTGCATCTCCATGCGTCGGGGATTGGTACATACACAAACCACGCGTGCTCCGTGTCAGGCATGCTCCGCCGCCAAAGAGGCCTCGTGAGGCGCTGACGAAGAACGCACAGATAAACAGTCCCTTGTTTCTGGCATCACTTGTGAGGCAGGGTACGAATTCACAAGACTTCTCTTTCGTACGTGCGTCTTCCCATTGGTCAGCCGGCTTCACTAATCATATGTCCCGCATCGTGATTGACTCAAATATTCTCTTACGAAGATTTTTTAGCGTAAAACATTTTTGTGAATACGGGCCCTGAGCTACGCATGAGATAGCTTACGGGTACGAGGTGTAACACTAAAATGTCGTAATAAAATATTCACCATTGCTCTTAAAACAAAGTAAATAAAGACATTCCTAACGCATAGCGCAGCAAAGATTCAGTTGCAGGGCGAGTGCTCTTGCCGCTACTTGTCTCTTCAGTTATTGAATAGTGACGGAATATTCGATACGAAGCGAGGCGCTCAAGCGCACGTATTGGCGGTCACCATCCTCGACCACACTGTTCGTTTTGCGAGTGCTTCGAACACTTGCAGGTGACGACTACTGCATTTTAGGCGGCATGGCGTGGGCGCTTCTATCACACGTTGCTCCTAGTGCGACTGCCGAGCTGCCGCTGCATGGTTGTCTCATTAGTGAGGTGCTTTCACCTGTGATTTCGGGTGACGCTGTCTGTAGTGCTGGCTTCACGGCACGGTCTTCCTGGCGCAGGATATTCGAAATTTAGAACTCGCTGCGCTATATCGGTATCGCGTATTGGTGCCACTTTTTCTATTTCAAATAGAGACAAACCCGTACGAATAGCGTAATGCGAGCTGCCGTCCGCGCACATAGCGCGAGCGATCGTTCATATGGCGGCGTAAGTATGAGCCCTTTTGCTTATCGCGGCATGAATATTCATGAGGCACGCTGAGTTCCAAAAATGTTCCATGTCGGGAGCAAACTTATCATTTACGCTCGTTAAAGCCGTCTTTTTCACATTTTCTTGCCATTTTTCTGATCACTAGGTTTGCACACACTTTTATCAATACGGCTCAGAGGCGTTGATAACCGATTGCAAAGAAAGAAATGTGGCCATGTACAAGCATTAAAGCGATAGTGTTGCCCGTGTCGCAGAAGGCTTCGATGTCAGCGTGTGCGTAGTTGACTGGAAACGAAAGGTCGGCGTTGTCCAAGAGCGAAAAATTGGGATGCATGCAAATCGTAAAAGTGATGGGTTCGAGCCGGAATCGAACACCGGCCTTCTACGTTATAAACAGCTGCTCTACTGCACATTCACCCACGCACAACAGTCGTTACACAGAAAGAAGTTTTAAACAGTATTGTGTTAAAAAAAATACTGTGTTCTAAAGGACTTTTATAAACAATTACAGTTTCAGCCGGATTGGTATTCACTCTTCATGAATTGCACTGCTCTAATACGCTTTTAGAGCCACGTCAGTGCTTGAAACTGTTGAGGAAAAACACTTGTACAGGCATCATGTGATGCGAAGATTCGCGCTAAGACATGATATATTGCGTGCCAGAAGCGGAGAACCGCACCAGACTTCACCCCCTGTGAACTGCCCAAAGAATGGGCGATTTAAAGACCCACTCATTACAAGGCGCTCAGCCATAATTATTAGACAATTTTACTATAGCGTTAGCGTGATAGCGGACTTAAGGGAATAGCGTTACCGTGCCGCAAAAGTTCGTTGCGGACAGTGCGTTTTAGTATAGCGGGATAGCGCTTACGTGCTCAAGCTGTGACGGTGGGGTTTGCTAGCGGACTATGAATGCTCTAAAAAAGTAAAAAAAAAGAGCTTAAACTGCTCTCCTTTATCCCCACATACAGAAATATTGCTACTTTTTAGTAATAATCAAAGTAAATAAATATGAACAACGTCCCAAAAGAGAAAACTCGTGTTGCAGATTTGCTTACACCGACCTTCTTGCAAGGCCTAGGAACGTTCGAAATGGGAAACGATCTAAAAACTCCTCTAAGTTATCCGTAATGCTCGGTCGTCGAAGCTGCCTGAAGGCAAGCGAAGCCATTTACACAGTCGTTGAAACAATTGAATCCGTCCACATGATGCAGCGCTAAATTCGGTTCGAAGCAGGCGTCCAAAACTGCCGCCATGTTTTACGTATACTTAACCACGCAAACACAGTAAGCTAAACCTAAAAAAAAATAAAAAAAAATATCGTGCGTGCGGTAAACGCTACGGGTCGTCTAGCGTAATGCGCATGCGCATTTCGATCCCGCTATGCCGCTAAGCCCGCTATTCCGCTAAGCCCGCTAAACTCTAACTGTCTAATTATCGTCAGCAGCAGCATTAACATCGTGTGCGGCTGCGTAGGTGTGCGTATGCCCTTACGGACGCGTAGTGGGTACTTAGCTAATTCGTAAAATGATCGATTATGGCGTAGTGGGCACTTCATAACTGTACATGCAGTAGGCATGCATTCTCGAGAGCCTTTCAAACGGCCAGTGTTGCGCGCACAGACGTTGCTTTCCTCGCCGCATGGTTTAGGTGTCCGCGGCGAAACGAATCCTGGCTAACGAATGAGAAGGCCGTGCCAGCGTCCTCAAAGTCTCTTTCCGAGTGTCTTACCCCACATGAGAGAAAAGAGTGCACGGATAGAAAAGGAGAGCTGTGGTGCATATTTAGCACCTACACATAGTATCGCTTGTAGAGCTTTGAGGCACGGGCCTTATCATTTTATTCACGCATATTTCTTTTATTTATTTGCTTTATTAGTGAGAGAGAGACAGCGTGTGTGTGGGAGAGAGAGAGACAGAGAGATCGCTTCGTTTTACAGGGTAGAACAATTGCATGGCGTCGTTGTTCCGTACAGACCGCACTCTGAATCCTTATGCGCTGCATATGCTATGCGACGTAGTTTAAAGCCTAAAAACCGAAAATGTGCATGCGGCCACGTGATTCCAGCACGCGTCGTATCGGTCAAAATTACAATGCGTCCTATAAACTGCGCTATGGAACCGTAGCTGCCACACATCATCATCGTCATGGTGCTCTCATTTGATGTCCACTGCATGATCAAGGAAACTCCCAATCACTTCCGATTGAGCTCATTCCGCTTAGTGCCTGACAATTTTCTTTCGGCCATCCTCGACTGCGTTTTTTATTCCATGCTATCCATTCGGTTGCTTCAACTGATCACCAGTGCAGTTTGCCAACACTTTTGCTTATGTCACGAGTTACCGCTTGAAAGCTGCTGTTCTGGAGGCTATTTCTCGCGGTGGGAACAAAAACCAAATTTAGGCACTGTTGAGGCGATGCTACCAAATGAGAGGCCCGAAATACGCACATATTTTGATAGCGGTGTTTTTCATAACAGACGTATCTGGGCGAAAAGATAACCTGCCGCCAGCAGTTACTAGTATAATAAAGAATTTCTGATGCGGGATTGCTAATAAAGTCATTCTCCAGAGCACACATACAAGTGCAAGCGTAATTAGGTCCAGTGCGAGTGCAAATTGATGTTCCACTGAATGGAAGTAATGCGAACCGTCAAATTGAAAATTAGGTAGGTGTAAAATTAATTTCAATAAATTTCGCGCACGCACACACACACACACACACACACACACACACACACACACACACACACACACACACACACACACACACACACACACACACACACACACACACACACACACACACACACACACACACACACACACACACACACACACACACACACACACACACACACACACACACACACACACACACACACCACACACACACACACACACACACACACACATTATAAAGCATTTGCCTAAAACTTGGTTTCGCGTACGTGTGCGCTCTCCTTTCCTTGCACGTACCAGACCCACGGAGGCTTCCCTATGAAAATATATTCCGTGGAATTGAGAGGCATGTTGTGTCGTTTCTTTCGTATGGTCAGAAAAACTGTTGCTAGGGGTCGTAGTTGTTCAATTTAAAACGCACATAGCGGTGTTCCAGCAAACTCAACTCGGAGTATAATTTGTCTGTCATTAAGGCCTCCGGCAATTAGGCAAGGAAGAGAGACTACATACCTACGTGCATCCTGCATTGTTTCTTGTCAGTGTGTTTCTTGAGGAGATGAGGACATTCAAGTAGCACGACCGGAAGCTGAGCTAGTTTTTAGGGGTTCATGATAAAAGACGGTACGAACACAAGAAAGAAGTCGGGGCTACACAAACGCCGGCGTTTGTGTTGTGATGCCTCTTGTCTTGTTTACGTGTCCGCCCCGTCTTTTATTATTTTGAAATAGTATCGGCAATTACATCGAATTCATGGTATGTACAGTCTTTACTGGCAGTGTTTGTATCATCTGCTTCAGCCCGTGCCTCCATTGGCTAAACCCCCTGCTTTTACACCTTTGTCTTCTCTCGTCAGAGCTGTCAGGGAAGCTGGGATACACATCTTTCAGTGGCGTACTTTTTCATAACTTGAACGTCAAAGGCCAGAAACGCGAACTTAGATTCACGAACTTTAGGCGAATAATGTCAGCAGCAAGTTGACGTCCAAAGCTGATCGATAATGTTTGGGAATGATCGTACAATGTCTATCCGCCGCCTTTGAGTTTATTGCTGTAACGTTACTGCTGCGGCATGGCACATAAATTAACATTATTTGTTAGGCGGGTCGAGTACTTGTAAAGCTCCTGTTAAGTATCACTTCTCTGTGTCCTTATTTGGACTCCTGTACACTACACGTATGAATGCATAACATCTAGTATGGATCTCTCTCGCGAAAACTATTAAAATCTGGGAACTTCCTCCTGCGAGAGTGGCATCGGGAACGGGCGATCACAATTAGAGGCCGCGCAGAAGTGAGCTGCCATGGACTGACTCCTACCACAAGAACGATATTTTGTTGTCGCAGTGATAGTAGGTTCCGCCACACTGATGAGACGGAGGCTGTTTTTGTTTTCATGTTGACATCTAACGCTCGGTATCGCTTCACTGGAACGCTGTCGACATAAATAGTTTCTCAGCGATCAGAATGTCTTTGAAAGCGACGTTTTAAACATGGCGAGGCTGTGCGCATGTATAAGCGAAGAAACATGCGACACAACGGTCGCCTTCTTCTGGTGGCCGCGGTGGCTTACAGACAAGCCCTGAAAGGCACCACAAGCGTCAAGAGTTCGCACGGCATTCTTCCCCGCCCACGGGAAGCGTTCCGCGTTCCGGCGTGCCTACAGCACACACGATCCGGGAAGCGTGCATACACCAGGCGGAGGCGCAACGGCGACGGCGTGTCAGCAGCAGAGACGGAAGCGGCGCTTCCGTTAGTCGCTGCCTGCCGCACAAACCGATCACCTGTGACGCGCTTGCCGCTTCACCCGCGTCCTTCCTTCTCCGCGTCACCCTCGCTCTTGGCAGAGGCGCTTTTGTTTCGGCGTCCAAACGCTGAGTAAAAAACGGGGCCGCCGCCGCCAACATCGGATTCACGCTCGATCGGCTCGTGTGCGCGCCTGCGTTCGGCTGAAGGCCTTGGCGTCGCCAGCAGCTCCCGTGGCAATGAGCACAGCACTCCTTTCCTCTCTCTGTCTCTGTGCCGCCTGTGCGTGCCTCAAGCTAAAGATTTTATGAACGTCAGGGCGTCTGTGTGCATGCGTCTTACGGATGTGCACCTGTGTGTCTCTGCGCCCTAGCGTATGCGCCTACTTCAAGATCCTGTCAGTAATCTACCAAAATGTGTCCAAGATACGAAGAATTCCAATTAGTCCTACGGTGGCCATAGTGTTCCTGTTTTCTGATTAACGCTTGCTTATGAGGTAAGGTAAAGAGCAGATGGTATTCGTTGTGTTTGGAATGAAGATGACAACGGTCATAGAAGTTAGCCAAAGCCAGGAAGTGTGAATGTGGACAAATTGAGCGTACCTCATAAATGTACGTCTTGGAGCAGTTTGCTGTAATCGAAGCTTGTGCTTCGCGTTGACGAACGACTGGACCTCAAGAACAAGGAGAACCCTGCGCATGCCTGCTCTTAGTGCGAAGGCCTCGGAATGGGTGCAAAAATGACATGCTTCTCACAAAGGCCTGCCTTTGGTCCCCGGCTTTCTGCGGGTGGGAAGCAAACAGCTCTTGCAATGCCTCGGCCTCCATTATCGTCGAAAATCTGCATTGTCATAACAAAGCGCATTATTTAATGACGGGAAAGGTCCGACTGAGCAAAAGTATGGGGCAGACTTGACGCCCCCCTTGGATGGAATGAAGAGGGCGCCCCCCCTCCCCCCCCCCCCATGCCCCCCTCTGTGCACGCCTATGCTCAAGAAGCAACTGCTAGCCTCTATAGGTTAGATCAGGTGGTTAAGCGACTGCCCTGGAGTCAGAACAGGACGAATTTGGCGTCAACTAAGAAGCTTTCTTTATGAGAAAAAAGTACATATTTCTTTCGTAACTTCGTGCTACAAACACACACCTCCAAGCTCACAAGCCGTCGTCGTCACCTACGTGCAACAGGCCTCAGGCCTGGCCGACCACCCGACCTTGACCGCTGGATTAGTGGACCTCACCACCGCTCGTTACTGGACTTCATACACGAAGCAAATTTATATGTGTATTTCTGAATAAATATTATGCCTAAGGGCAGACTTTCGAAAAAAAAAAAAGAAAGTAGATCATTATACCGTATGGTGAAGTAGCGCACTGTTGACGAGGACAAAAGGGACAATGTGGTATAATGATCAGTCGCTAATTAGCCCAGCTTTCAACCCTATTGAACTTCACAAGTAGATTCTGTTTTAAATGCGAATAATTTCTTATTGAACCAAAGGCACCTTGATCGTTTCTATCTATCTGTCTATCTATCCATCCATCCATCCATCCATCCATCCATCCATCCATCCATCCATCCATCATCCATCCATCCATCCATCCATCCATCCGTCCGTCCGTCCGTCCGTCCGTCCATCCATCCATCCATCCATCCATCCATCCATCCATCCATCCATCCATCCATCCATCCATCCATCCATCCATCCATCCATCCATCCATCCATCCATCCATTAGCTTACATCTGGGTGCTCCCGTGGTCGTGTCCTTAACCCTGACACACACCAAAATTCCTATGAAAAAACATTGGTGTATGACGAACACAAATGACAGGTCATTACATAAATAGCATCAGATACTTGTCGCGTAAGTCATGAAACCCTTTCTCTCAGTCACGCGTGGCAAATACTCTTACAATGACCCTTAGAATAAGGGTATGCACCACACGTAATTCACAGCCTATATCAACTCGAGAACAGTGAGAACCGACATTGGAAGTCTTAATGCGAAAGCGTTAAGGAGCCCGTGTCACAGAAAATGTTGTGCCTACGTAGGGAGCGTTGTCGGTGAGCGAAAATCACATGGACGCAAAGAAATAAAATCCCGGTTCCAGCTCGAATCGAACTCGGGCAACCTGCGTGGCAGTCGAGCATACAGAGCCACGCCAGTGCATGAAACTGCGTCGGGGAAGGGCCCTGTAAAGACGTCATGTCGGGACAATGTCAATCGTCGAAATTTCGGTTATCGGCTTTCATAACAATGTAATAAACCTTACATATATATGTACTCCTATGAGTCCGCAAGCTGTAGTCAACCGTGGCTATATTCAACCGTGGCATGGAAGAAATGCGCCGACTACTTACGATATGCACATCATCGCACCATAGCGTGCACTGCATTTCGATAAAATGGACCTCTATGCTCTAACGTGAGTGCCGACGCTATGTCGGACTGCAAGCTACCCAATGGGTGTCAGTGTAGGCGATCTGTTTGATAAACCCACCATATGCGCGCAACTCATCAAAGTGCATCGAGACGTCGATCCACCTCGCAACGCTTGGCTTAAAGCATTAAAAAATGCGTTATATACTGCTACTTGCCAACTCCAACTGGTTCGCACGACTCCCAGAATGTGTGGTATCTATCGGAATTTTTCGGAAATTGGCGAGGGTGATAGTGATCCCTTGCTTGTATAACATTAAGCTACGTATCTAAGCACGATGAAAAAGAAATGTTTTACTAGGAAAATAAAGTAATTTGAAAGCGGTGTTTTAAAGTGATATTTTGCATGCAAAGTACAGGAACAAACGCGCTAATAGCACATTTCCTTCCAAGTACATGATGAGAGTGACGCAATAAAACCTCCTGTTGGAAGTCTGCGCCTGTGTTTTTGGGTCTAACTCGGTGTCCCGTTTCTGCGCTGTTTGAAAAACTGTGTGGACGTACCAACAAGCCCGCTGAACCACCGTTACGATGATGACGTTCTATAACATTAAAGCAACATGGAACCATCGAGGATTGAATTCGGACATTACAAAACATTACATTCACTTTGTCACATATTTCATTTCTGTTTTTGCCACGTATATTGGTTTCGTGGTGCCGCTCGTGCGAAGAGAATAAACAAATCATAACATCGCAGATGCAGAAAATGTGCGCCAACATATAGCGGCCTCGCGGTGTTGTGCTGGGTTCGCTATAGACGTTACCGCGACGGTGTTGCGCATGCTCGGTTATTTCTATATGCAAGCTCTTTCCCGCAATCTTGGAAAACCAATGGGGGCGGGAAATGAGCCTTGCGCGCTCATAACAATGATGCTCTTTTCGGGCCAAAGGATCCGAGTGTGCTCGTGGGAATAGCGAGCCGGCTGCGCATCGAAGGCAGATCCCGAACAATCACTTGGCCGTAATGCCGCGCTTGCTTTGGAGCTCAGCGCCTTAATTGCGAGACTAACGGCGCGATTCATCAGACTTAACGCTCGCATTGCAGGCGCTACCAGCGATCCCGGCGAATATGCGCTGCTGCCTCCGCTCCCACGGGCAATGAGCGCAGCCACTTCGCTGCACCGCTGGGCGCTCACGACGCCGACAAGCGGAGGCCACTGACTTTCTTTTTTTCATTCGCCATCCTTTCTGCAACGTTGTGGGCGAAGCATTAACGAGTTGCCTCTGATTCATCCCCGGATGTCCGTCGAGTGGGCTGAAGAGAAACCTGCAAGGTCAGCTGCGGTTAGGCCCAAAAGGAACTCTAGGCATTTTTGTCTCAATTTTAAAAGATTGACGTTAGTCAAATTTATTTTTTCACGTCATGTCATTCATTTAATTCCTTTCAAAGGGCATAAAGTGTATTGGCGCTGCACCGTATGAACACCCCCAATTTCCGAGAGAAAAATAAACAACTATAGAATATTTTCGCCAATAAAAGGGGCAGGGATTTAAAAATGCTGACGGCCGTACCACTAAGGACTGCCTAGGTGCGATTCTTAGCTAATTAATTTCTGAAGTATAATCTCTCTCACAGAGGGCTGTTTCTAAAATCGAATGCCAGAGCACGTGCCTTGTCTCACGTACACTGTAAGAAAAAAAAGAGTATAGTTGACTCTTGTCGGAGAGTTCTGACTTGCCACGTACAAGACTCTCCAGGAAGAGTGGAAGGACCCTTATCCTAAGGATCACATTACCACTTATGAAGGAGTCAGACGACTCTTGCCGGTAACACTCCTACGGGGGTCAAATGACACATACCGGAGCGTCAAGATACTCCACAACTGTTTTAAGTTACTCAATCGACTCATGCTCTACTTTTGCGCGACTACTGTTGCACATAGTGAAGTATTCATTTGAAGCAAGTCCAATAATACTTGCTGTTGTGCCCAGCAACTGCAAAAGAGTAATAGTTCAACTTTAGTATTATTTTAATGAAACTCGTGAAAACAACACACCTTTTCCGGCAGAGTAATCTAGAAAGCGCGAAAGATTGTCTGTGATTTCCAATTAGGCATTGGAGGTATTCCTTATTTACATACTTGTATGAGTATAGCCAACTAAAATATGTGACAGTGACGTGCATAGTGTCATATGGTGCAAAATAAACTGCAGAAATCGGCATCATGTTTCCATATTTATTCCTTATGATTATGAATAAATCAAAAAGTGGTGACGGCTGGAGGCATCAGACTTGTGACTTGCTATGGACGTGGAACCGGCTGATGGCGGTGCCGTTCACGACTGCTTTGTTCATCCTACAGGTGTGCGTGGAAAGTTACCCTCGGCAGCTATGTCACCTCGTGGATTTAGACGGCGACTGCGCTGCTTCAACCCCGGGATCGTTTTTGGGAAAGCCAACTGGATGTTCAAGCTGCAAATGAAATATGTCACGCCACCGATTTTGGCCACTGCAACATACTGAGCGACGAACCCTGGACGTTTGACGCGCATCACTTCGAGCTACAAAAGCCGTGGAATGACAATCGTTCTTTGGGGCGTGGAACCGGCTCTGCAATGGCGGTGCCGTTCACGACTGTTTTGTTCATCCTACAGGTCAGTTTTTAGAAATGTTATTGCTGTTACGACACTGTTGCATTGCCGGTTCCACCCCCAGTACTTTGTGCGCGTGCGTGTTCTCACTCGAATAATAGAGTGCGTGTGTATCGTAGGCGTCGTCAGTTTGTTCTGTTGCGGCGTTTTGCATTTTACTTTTTGTTATTGCTGGTATGCGGGGACGTTGAGCTGAATCCTGGCCCAGATATAATGCTCTTCTGAAGGAACTTCTAAGCGGACAAAAGGAAATAAAAACAAGTTATCATCCACAGAAAACCATCAAGCAGAGTAACAGGTGGCTATGGTTGACCTAAAAAACCGCTTGAGTATCATTGAAGCGACGATAAATAAAATTGAGAACCTGCAGGCAGTAGTTTCAGACTGTCGCGCAGAAATACAGCAAAACCGGGCCGGGATTGACGCTCTGATTGCTAAGGTGGATGGTATTGAAAACAGGAGCCGACGTAACAATCTGGTCTTCTATGGTGTTGAAGATAATGATGAACATCAGAAGGCTACAAAATCTGAAGGCAAAGTGACGGAATTGTGCGAACTACACTTAGGTATGCAACAGGTTAGCATCGAGAGGGCACACCGACTAGGAAAGTTTAACACAAATAAAAAACGCCCGTTAATCGTTAAATTTTCCAGCTACAAAGAAAAGCAAAGTATTTTAGTTAAGGCAAAAGGCTTCAGGGGCACAGACGTTAGCGTCTCGGAAGACTTCTCGGAAGCTGTGCGTATGAAAAGAAAGAAGTTATGGAACTACGCCAAAGAACACCATAAGGAAGGCGATAAAGTTAGCCTACGGTACGATTCATTGATTTTTAACAACAAAAAGTTCGTTTATGAAGAAGAATTAGGTTCGGTCATACCATCAGGCTGACAAAGAAGCAGCAGTGCCAAACTGAAGGTGCTACTCGTGAATTGCAGAAGTATTATAAACAAGGTGGACGAGTTCGCTAGTCTTATTAATATGACTAATCCTTCTGTTGTACTTGGATCTGAATCATGGTTGAACAGCGAAATTAGTGACAGTGAAATCTTTCCCGCTAATTATGCGGCTTACCGGAGAGATAGGAACAGACACGGCGGAGGTGTTTTCGTATTGGTGAAACGGGAAATTTATTCCAAAATGTTATAAATGGGAACACAAACAATCGAATCGATGTGGGTGAAACTACGCTTGCAAAATGGAAAGACCGTGTCAGTTTGTTCCTTTTATGGACCGCCGAGTAGTCAGGTTCAAGTGATGATTCACTTGAATGAAGAAATTGAGGCAGTTAACGGTGATGACGTAATACTGGGAGGTGATTTTAACTTGTTTGAAATTGATTGGCATCCAACAAATAATGATTCTCGCATTATTAGTGGCTCATGTAAAGAATTGTTAAAGATGTGTAACTGCTACTTGGTTAACCAACTTGTACGGCAACCTACAAGAGGAAATAATGTGCTTGATTTATTACTTACTGATTTACCTGATCAGGACCAGCAAACGATAGTGTTACCCGGTATTAGTGACCATAGTGCTGTGCTTTGTGAGCTGAGCTTGCGTCATGTTAAAGTTACGGATACTGGATCAAGAGGAATATACAGCGATAAGAAGGCGTACACTCAAAAGATAACAGAAGCGCTTGATCGGTACTACGACATTTTCGAGACACTGTCAGATACGCCTGATATAGATGAACTGTGGTAGCAATTTAAATGTAAACTGTTTGAATTACGTCACCAATATGTACCTTCATGGTTCATGTCAACGCGACTCAGCAAAAGTAAACCCTGGTTTACAAGAGATATACAAAGATGAACTCGCAAGCGGCAGCATGCGTACAATAAATTTAAAAAGAAACCGAACGGAGAGGCAAAAGAAAAATTACTAATTCTCTACTCCAAAAATGAATGACGCCATAAAAAAGGCAAAGGCCAATTACTTTGAAACTTTAGAAATGCGGATAAAAAATCGCGCAAGAGAACTGTGGCAAGTTTTCAAAAAAAAAATGCAAAAGACGATCTAACCATACCGACTATTGATGACAACGGCACGTTTGTGTATAACAATCGGGAGAAAGCTGAATGCTTTATCTCTTTTTTTTTTATTTCGGTATGCTCCAGGCATGCGCATACACTCGGTAAGGTTCCCAGAAAACTTCATGGCGTTTCTATGAGCAAGGTTGAATTTAGTTTACAAGGCATCGAAACCTTCCTAAAAAAATTAGATCCCACAAAAGCTAGCGGTCCAGATGACATAGCGAATGCTTTATTGAAATTAGGTGCGCACTCAGTACCTAAATATTTGTGTCTACTTTTCAATAAATCCATAGAGGAAGGTTGCTTACCTTGTGATTGGAAAAAGGCACATATTGTATGCATTCACAAATTTGGACCGCATAACTTGGTTTCGAACCACCGCCCTGTGTCGTTAATCAGTACGGTATCTAAGGTGATGGAACATGTACTCTTCTCAAGCGTAATGAAGCATCTAAACGAGAACTCGTTATTAAACAACTGCCAGCATGGATTCCGCTCTGTACTTTCCTGTGTGACACAACTAACAGACTTGACTCATGACCTGTCAAGTGCATCGGACACAGAGGTGACACCATTCACTGCATATTTCTTGATTTCCAGAAGGCTTTCGATGTTGTACATCATGATGCGTTAATTGAAAAGTTGTGATGGTATTGTATTGACAGTTCTGTGATTTCATGGATTAAAAATTATTTGCAGTTTAGGCGCTTAAGAGTTATAATGAATAGTAAAAAATCGGATGAGGCTGGTGTTACCTCAGGAGTGCCGCAAGGATCGGTACTTGGCCCCTTGCTTCTTTTTGATTTATGTGAACGACATCAGCGACAATACTGATTATTCTGTACGCATGTTTGCAGATGACTGTGTGTGTATAGAGTGATTCATGACAAGAGTGATTGTGCAATTCTGCAAGGTGATATGGATCGGATTACACAGCGGTGCGCAGATTGGCATATGCAACTGAACGTTAAAAAAACAGTACACATGTGTTTTTCTAAAAAAAAAAGAACTCAACAATTTCAGACTACTTACAACATTAATGGAACACAGCTATTGTCCGCGTGCGAATTTAAATATTTGGGAGTGTTCTTTACCACCGATCTATCATGGACACGACATATTGACTACGTTACTGCCAAAGCATCTCGTGTGCTCGGGTATCTCAAAAGGAATGCCAAACAATTTCCAGTCAATGCAAGGGCTCTACTTTATCTTTCCAGTGTACGATCAGTGCTTGAGTATGCCAGTACGGTTTGGGATCCCTGGGCACAAACTAACATAGACAAGCTAAAAAGAAAAAAAGGAGTAAAGCAATGCGCTTTGTTTTTCGAAATTATTCAAGGCAATTCAGTGTATCTGGGGGCAAAAAAAGTTAATTGGATGGGACAGTCTTCAAAAACGACGCTGTACTCATAAATTTAAATTGTTCCATGACATCTACCATTCACGTACGGGAATCGAACGCACGAAATATTTGCGTGACCCGGATTACGTGTCTAGGAGAGTGGACCACGATTTAGAAATAAAAGAAATATTTTGTAAAAGTGCCATGTATAAAAAGTCCTTTTTACCAGTACAATTACAGCCTGCAATCGGCCACCATCAGACATTGCGAGGATAAGTTCAAATGTAGCGTTTGTCCAGGCGCTCCACGATGTTGTTGTATAGGTATAACCATGTTGTGATGTACTGGTATAGTTTGATCATGTTTCTCCGTTTAAGTATGTATCCTGTATTTTTGTATTATGTACTTTGTGTATCACCCCCCCCCCACCCCCACTGTAATGCCTATGAAGGCGCTGTGGGTATTTGATAAATAAATAAATAAATAAATAAATAATTAAATAAATAAATAAATAAATAAATAAATAAATAAATAAATAAATAAATAAATAAATAAATAATATGTTGTCGCTCCTATTCAGCGTGAGCAGCCATGAAAAATTGTATCTGAAAAGCAGAACGCGATATTATAATGAGAAAACGGAATTGCAGTAAGACTTTGCAAAACCTACACAATAAGTGATTTACACAGACATAATGAAGGCTCACAACAAAACAACAAATGCAAACAGGCGTGGTAAGGAACCAGGTTTTTTGTCATTATCGTATAAAACAGAACTTGTAAATAGTAGCTTTTGTAACACGTCACTTGGCGACAAACTTGCTGCACACGATGATGTGAGCCTCTTTTAAAGAACAAGGGAAATTGGTTTAAGCTCCTTTGCGTCGGTGCCACTCACCTCTTTTCCTACGTCGTCTTGTCCAACCAAAGGAAATGTCCAACCGACTGCCTCGTTGACAGGGCGAACGCCGCCGTTGATTTTCCCATCACGAGTGGTGAAGCACCAGACCATAGCGACACCTTCGTTTCCCCGAGGATTGAATTCTAGAGGAGTTAGTTGCCAGCCTTACTTTGTGTAACATTACAATTTGCCGCTATCGCATTCATTGCTTCGCTCTCGCGAAGAAACAACCTTTTCGAAGAAGATGGCGCACTGTGTTACATCAGCGACGCTATTATTTAATAACGTCGGTATTTATTAACGACGTTATTATTTAACAGCGACGTTATTTAATAACGTCGGTAAGACATAAAAGCGAGCAGATTCTCAAGAACAAAATGAAACGCGTGTAAATGCATTGCAATCATTGTTCTCTATCTGAATAGGTATGCTTTTTTTTGTTTGTCATTACTATTGCAGTGTATATGATGTTCCCTGCTGATTTCGTGTAAACGCTTTGAGACCTTAGTCAAGCGTTCCTCGCTTTCAGTGTGACGCATTCCATGAAGCCTTAATTGTATTGATGAAATGGGATGGCATAACTTTCGAGGCCTGAACTAGCACGTAGCGGGCCGCTCCCACGTCGCGACAGATAGGCCTAACCTCTCCGCCACGTTGCAAGCCTGCCCATAGTTGCGCTTCAAGACAGAGACAACTTTGACTAAGAAAATTGGCGAAGCCTGCACTAAGCCGCGCAAGGCTTGAAACAGCGAAACTGCAGACGATTCTGAAGGCTAACTTGGCTGCTTCTAGGTTGTTTCTAGGCCTTAGCTAGGTGATGCAGGTTATTCCTAGGTTGCTTCTAGGTCGTTGCTAGGCTTTAGCCAGATGATGCTAGGTTGTTTCTCCATTGATTCACAGCGCAGAGAGGTTCGAGTTAAACCACAGACAGCCACAGAGACGACACTGATGTCCAAACTCCAGAGATAGAAACTCGCGCTGAAACCAAGCGTTCGCATTTGCATAGATATACGGGCAAGTCGTCGTAGGCGTAGACCTTCCAACGCTTCGGGGTCTTCTCGCAGCCGCCGTTGCCTTTACCGTTCCCTAGCATTCTCTCCTTGTACGTACTTGGGGGTCTTCAGCTCGCCGCCGTCGCTTCGCAGCCATTTGATATGGGCTAAATGTTGCCTTCTTCCTTTTAAGGGGGCCGGTGGTGAGTAGCGGCGTTTACCCAGTTTCTGTAGCACATACCTGTTTATGATGATGATAGTTTTCTGATAGGCCGCACAGTGGCACATACAAGTTTGGTGACGATAGCTTTCTTCTTAATTTTCAGTGAACCAGTGGTGAGTAGTGGGATTCCCCCAATTATTGTGGCACATACTCGTGAACACAACAACAAATGCAAACAGGCGTGGCAAGGAACCAAGTTTTTTGGTGCTATCGTGTAAAACACAACATACAAATAGTAGCTTTCGTAACACGTCACTTGACTACAAACTTGCCGCACAATATGATGTGAGGCTCTTTTAAACAACAAACGAAATTGGTTTAGGCTCTTTTGCTTGGGTGCCACTCACCTCTTTTCCTACGTCGTGTTGTCCAACCAAAGAAAATGTAGGACCGACTGTCTCGTTGACAGGGCGAACGCCGCTGTTGATTTTCCCATCACGAGTGTTGAAGCGCCAGACCATAGCGACACCTTCGTTTCCCTGAGTGTGGCTGTCAACTGGAGTGAAGCGGCGGGAGAAGCGATCCGGGATTCTGGGAATAACCAAAACACACACACACACACACACACACACACACACACACACACACACACACACACACACACACACACACACACACACACACACACACACACACACACACACACACACACACACACACACACACACACACACACGCACACGCACGCACACGCACACACAAACAAACAAACACGCACACGCACGCACACGCACACAAACACTGATTATTTTTATTTAACACACCGTTACTGTACACACATCTCACACGTGTGTTTCGTTTTAAATAATTTCGCGACGAAAACAAATTTTCACGTAAAGGAAGGCGGGAACTTCGTTTCGCAATAGGCACTGGCTATGCACGAATGAAAGCACTTCTCTTTTGAGAAATCGCTTCAAAATTTGCTTTCAGAATAAGCCCGACTTTGCGCCGGTATATTCCAACACCCAAGCGCATCCTCCGGTAGTCAGGAGCACGTCGTGAGCGGTTACTGACCGCCACCGCCGCTTCTTGAACCCATCCTTAAATACTCAGATAAGCACATGCGAGTACGAGCGCCCGAACGACACCCAGCGCGCGCGGACGCCGTCTACATAGAGATCAGACATGTAATATGCTGGAATTACTGCACATAGCTCCCACAGTCACGTACTCACTCGATTCTGTTATAACGCCAAACGTCATCGCAAATGTAGGCAAACCACGAAAACAGCAAACAGAAACGAGGAGAAAAAGTGCACGGCGGCGGCTGTGCACTGGTATCAGGCCCGTAGCCAGGAATTTTTTTCGGGGTGGGGGGGTGGGGGGGGGCACTTGCTGAAAGCCTTGACTATTTGAGAAAAACGCCTATTTTCATTATTTATTTTCGATACGACACCATGTATCATAATAATTTCGGGGGGGGGGGGGGGGAGCTGGCTACGGGCCTGACTGGTATTATATCTGCATCTTTAACTACTTTCTTTAAGCCAACAAAAACCATTATACATAGCGCGTCTAAGTGCAGATGACGTCTAAGTGCACAGACATTTTTTTTCACGTTCCCACGCGCGCAAGCATGCTGCGCACTCAGTACATGTCGATGGAAATGCTATTATGAAGTAGACTCCAGCGCATCTCAAAACGACATCTACCACCTTCAGCAGTGCAGACACAATGTGCGATCAGCAAACAATGAGCCTTGATAATTGTTTCCATCGCTCATTTTATGGGATCTTGTACAGCAACGCGCATAACGGTGTCAACTCGTTAACTGACAGTTTTAGTTGGGCATCCGCAACAGCACGGCGTACGCAGGTTGCTGTTGGAAATGGCTAGCAGCCTACTTCCGCAGAGCTGGTGGAGACGCCCAGCTAAAGCTGTGTGATTAGTACCTACAAAACCAGTACTCTCACCGTTCGCTCGAACACGAAACCAAAGACAGGCAACTGACGCAACTCGTGCAACCAACGCAACGCATTCCAAAAGACCGAGGAAACTGAGAGAGGAGGCGGAGTCGCCAGCCCGGCTCCGTCGGCGAGCCATGGCGCCACGAAGGCGCCGAACGGCAAACGCGCGATATGTACGGCGTATACGGTGGCGCCTTCATCACGGAAGCCAATCGAAACGCGCTTCACGAGAGTCCAATGACTCCCACAAGAATTCAAACTCTTTTTCTGCTGCTACCTTCCAAAAGGGGTCAAATGGATACCCGAAGAGAGTCACGGTGCCGTGACCCTCTTTTGATTGTTTTTTTTTTTCGAGTGTAGTATAAATGTAAATGTTCCGCTGACTTCATCGATGGATCACAATGTACCGACATAAGCGACCTGTTTGCCGAAGAACGAAATCTGGGTAAAGCGTACGTGTCGCGGCACCTCCGTTGCCGGTGTCGATATGGCTTTGCGTGTGTTCGACTTCGCCTTAGAGCTGCGCTCACTTCACAAGTTGTGATGGGAGGATGTGCTTACTTCGTCGGCCGAGTACACGGCAATAAATTCTGGATGCTGAAATGGCGCCAGTCACCGTTTGAAATAGACCCGACGTTTTCGACACCCATTCTTTTTCTTCCTTAGGGATTGACTTGAAAGGTTGAGGATGCAGCGTCGTTCTCCTTTCACCTGTGTTCCTCCTTTCCAACGCGTCGAGAAAGCCGTGCGCGTATTCAGTGGGCAACGAGCGTTTAATGTGGCCGGGACTGTTCTGAATGCAACAAAACTTGAGAAGTGAAGCCTCCTTCCCAAATTTCTCTCAGTGGCAAAAACGCCGTCGAAATCGATTACGTGGTCACGCTTCTCATCTGTAAGAGCGCTGCGCTGAGATTCCATTCTATGCACGTCGTTCTTGTGTATGCCGGTTCTGTCATAAAAACCCTCGCTTTCGCCGATCTAACTGGCTGATACTTCGTGAACACTTTGCGAACGATCACCTGACGTTTTTCTTTTGACGGTTGGTCTTTCGGCTGCGGCAGCAATCAAAATCCAGCTTGCAACCCTTACCTTGGCTGTAGAGCGATTCCGCCGTTATTCCTCGTAACGCTGGATTGTCAGCGTTCACCGGCTGGGTATTCTCTCTTTCCTTTTCCTCTTCCAACTCAGCGAGGCTCTACGAGGCCGTGCTGCGTGACGAAAGTCCGGCTGGCCAGCGGGCGCTGGACACTGCAGCAGCTATGGGACTCTGGCGTAAAGGCCCCACATGACATCTTCCCAATGACCTCAATAAAACATTTCCTCTCTCTTTCTATGCGACTCATAAATGCAATGGCAAACGTTACTCAGCCTTTCTCAGGGACACAAATACATACCTTCAAGTGTATTGTTCATGTCATCAGAGGAATAGTTGTTTGGAATCTCTTCGTTGTCACCAACCAACATCGTCCGTGGTTTGTGTTTCTTGCATCAAGCCTCAATATTCTGGTGCTAGCTACCTCTATCTTGCACAATTAGCCATGCATGATTAGGTTGATTAGAATTATTTAATCATGCGAGGAAAGTCAGAAACAGGACGAGTGCTCTGCTTTTCTCGCGCTATTAATGATTATGAAGAGGCACCAACTCGCTCTTTTGCTGAACGTATCGCAATACTTTGCTGGCTGCTGTTTTTTAACAAGGGTTACAAGGGGTTAAGGCTCAAATTACTAGCTCTCATTGTTCGTGTGGTGACAGGCTAATGGGTTCAGCTCAGCACAGTGGTTTAGCACTCAAGCGCATGCTGGCTCATAACGCGAAGCAAGGCAGAATTAATCTGCATTCGAAATCCGCTTCTGAACGCGAGTATACGTTGCTTGTCAGCGTGAAACCAGGTGGCATGTCTGTTCTGTTTCAAACAAGTACCTCTCTAAGCAATTTAGACTGGTTTCTGTCGTGCCGGGCGTGTCTAAGCGTTCGACTGTCCTAAGATGTACAGTCGGCCCCAAAATAATACGGACTACGCGAGCACGTGGCGAAATTGCCGGCTGCACTTTCTAGTGGCGAGCCGTCTGCTGTGGAGAGTATTGCTCTGGCGATTGCGCAGCTAGAGCTAGGCTCTCGACAGCAGATGGCTCGCCATCTGCTGTCGTGAGTGTTTTTTTTTTTTTTTTTCGTTGCCTGTGACACCAACATGCACCAACAAGGGCAGATGACCTATCCGTTGAAGCGCTTTCAGGACACCTGAGAGTAAGGTGAGAGCTCCGGTAAGCCTACTTTTTCGGAAAGAGGCAATCCGTTGCTACTCTCGTGCGTTAAGGACACTGCCGCATCAGCCCTACATTGTAAATTTTCCTAGCCTCCCTGAATCCTCTCTAGAGTAAGATCAGAATCGGCCTGCACTCCTGCGTGAATGTTCAAACCGAAGGGGGCTACTGCAGCGAAGTAGGCGATCATATCATCTGGTCCTGCAAGCGTTTTTGTTTCGAAGGGAGGAGGGTGAGAGCGGGAGAAAACGTTCAACAGATATATCCTTCCCAGATGTACCGCGGACAGTGCGCAAGGAAGCGTCTCTCGTACTTCTTACTTTTCTGCGGGATTTTATTGGATGAAATAGGCCACGTGGAAAGAGGCCTTCAGGCAAATAAGTTGCTGGGCAGGTTGCTGGCTAATCCGTTGCAACATCACCAACACTTAAGAATAGCTTTCCTGGCATCGACCAAAGGAATCCGATTCCCAGATTATCTTCACATTTCGTCTTCTTTAAGGAACATCCAAGGCGTGCTGCAGTTCGTTTCTGTCACTTCCCGTGAGCGAGTGGAAAACCTAATGCTCTCTAGGTTAGCGGTCCTCCTTTCTTGTACTTTATTTATTTGCCGCTGCATCTTCATGTCTGGGCTGGTTATTTGGGTGGATACGTTCCCTCTTCGTGGTTTCCACGTTCGCAAATCAAGAGACGTGAATGGCGAAGCGCCTCTCGTCCGAACTCTGAAATCTCATTGCCTGTTTCGACGCATTCTGTGTTGCCACGTGAATTCTATCCTCCGGCATTTGCATACGACCGGCCGCCCTTCAAAAGAAGCCACCATCAAACGACAAGGAACATTCGCGTGGAGCGTTGCTTACAAGGATACCATTATGAGTGCCTTTTGTTTATTCGCGCGCTCATAAGTCAGGCTAGCTTTCTTCTTGTTTCTGGAGCAAAGGCGAGTATGCAGGCGCACGCTCTTGTTGCACTGCGCTTCATTGCACTCGTTGAAAGAACCGACGCAGCGCGACAGCAGTCGCACGCACCGACGATCACAACCGGCAGAGTCGTTTCTTTACTCGCGTCTCAGAAAAACCGTCATACTAACACGTGCTGGGGTTTCTCTAGAAAACAGTCGAAGCCAGCGCAGCTTTTACAGGTAATGGTCGTTCTTGAAGACGAAAGCTTCGTTCGCGGCATATGTTCAGATTGCCAGCCATTACAAATAATCAAAAACCACGCTACGCATTTGTATCCTGCCTCGTTGTGTTCGGACCATCATCGCGTTGCACTCTCAGACTGCATTGAACCCCACTTTGAGCTTTTGCTGCCCTCTTTGTTTTCGAAGCGTTTGTCGAGCTCCCTCTTGATTCGGTGCTCTTCCTCACCGCACTCAAAGGAGAATAGGAGCATCCCAAGAACGACGTTCGCCACTCCGCCGTTGCTCTTTGCGCCCGCAAGGGCCTTTGTACAATTTCAGCATGTCGACTCTCGAGAAAAAGACGGGAAAATGGATGACAGGGGGAGGCACAGATTTTTGTGCTTAGTATCGTGCGCTACTCTCGGTGAGTTCGCTGCTCACACTTGGATCTCTTGAAGCGGCTGTTGTTAAGCTAATAAGCTCGTCTCGTCCTTGGCGGCCATTGTCCTTTGATGTCTTTGAGTTCACTCAGCGGAAACATTTGGGCCGCTTCACATTTCTCGCCTCACTTGCCGTCGTCCCTCGGAAGAAGACGCCTCCGAGTGCGTCGCCGTTGTGCTGTCAGACGTGTGTCGTTGTTTTGCCTTTGCTTGCTCGGTACGACAGAAACCCGCTGAGTGAAGCCTCCCACAGAAGTTTGTGATTTCTGCTGTGAAACAAAACGCACTTACGTGAAAACAACCCGTCGGCTATTTTGCAAGTGGATCGTATGGAATATACTTTACGAGTGGGTTTCGGTGCTGCCATATTGGGCTGTTAACCTTGCTGTTTTTTTATCGTGAACAACTGAACGAACAGTGCTACGGTGGACGCATACGCGTGAAAACGGTTGGGTTGGTGCATTCGTCGTTCATGACCTTATCAATTCATCGTAGAAATCAAAGAAAGGACCACGCGTGCACAGCGCAATTCACGTCGTGATATACAAAAAGGAGGAAACATTCGTTTCGCAGCCCAGGGAGGCGGCGCCCATATGTCTTACGTAAAATCGTCTATAGCATTGGTGTAGACAAGGGGGGCTGGGTTCTAATTCCGGCCGCAATTTTTTATTTTCGATTTTGAATATGTACAATACTCACGGATTGAAACAGGACATTCGGAGCGTGTGGCCACCGGTACATGCAGCGCCGCTCGTGGGTGCTAGTGGAACCAAGATGTTGCATTGTGGTATAGAGCGAGGGAGAGGAAATCTGCGCTGCAGAATTGCTCCTTCCGGTCGCCAGCGAGCCGGCCTGAAGTTCACAGCACTGCCAGCGGGGCGCTGCAAGGCTTGCGCGACTTCTTTTGCCGAACGAAATAGCTTACCAGTGCACACCTCCTATATTGCGGCGCGAGCTGAGGACGCTCTCGTTAAACGCGCTTTGGCGATGCGGCACACATGCTGCGCAAGTGAAACGCCCGATCCAGTTAAGCGGTTGCGCCTTACGTGCGTTCGTGGAAGCAGCGGCCGATGTATCATATGCTACATCGGCCGCTGCATGCTTTACGATGTCCGACGCGGGCGACAAAAGCGGGAAGACCACAGACATTATTTTACTTCCCCGCGATTTGTGACCGCGATTGATAACCGCGACAATTGCGGGCCCTGCACTTGAACGTTGGCAGAATGCAATGCTCACATGCACGCTGTAAGGCGCAATATCTTAGCTGAGTCCTGTGTCTTACTTGCACAGCATGCGTGCGGCATCGCCAAAGCGCATGTAACGAGGACGTCCTTTGCTCTCGTCGCAATGTAGGAGGTGCGCACTGGCGAGTCATTTTGGTCGGCATACGAAAGCGCGCAAGCGTTGCAGCGCCACGCTGGCAGAGTGGTGACGGTGAACTACAGGCCGGCTCGTCGGCGACCGGAAGGAGCCATTCGGCTGCATAAATGCTCTCCCCCTCGTTCTATACCAGAATGCAAGACCTTGGTTCCATGAGCACCCATGAGCGGCGCTGCATGTACCGGCAGGCACGTGCTCCGAGTGCCCTATTTCAATCCGTGAGTACTGTACATACACACGCACACATACGAACGCACGCATGAAAGTGCATGATGTGTGGCTAACCACCCTCCCCCCGCCCCCCAACAAAAAAAAATCTGGCTACGCCCCTCCCCTGGTTTTGGTGTATACGTCCTTTTCCTATGGCGAACTCGATTTGTGACGGGAATGGTTCACTGTGCCGAGAATGCAAGAGACATCTGAAAAAGCTGATGCACTTCTTGTGAACTGGATATCTTCTGCTTTCTTCAAGCGCTTCGTTTAATTTCTCCCTCGAATAATTGCGAAGCTTTCTTGTGCTCCAGAACGTATGGTAGAAGGACTTCTCGCGTGATTTGAAAAGTGATACGGTGTCACCTCGACGCTAACGACAAACTCTCAGTCCTCAACAGCCGCGTAACGATTTCACATTGTGGAATAGCGCAAAAAGCACAGGGAACAGTTAAGAACGGCATTGCTTTTTCTTGTTTTAAGTCACGCAGGTCCTCGTCTTTGCTCACTACCTGCGAGAAGCTGTCAAATATGTTAGAAGGGTCAATGTACGGGGCAGATTCCCCCCCCCCTCTTAGATGATTAGGGGAGGCGGCCGCCCCCCCCTGCCCCCCCCCCCCCCCCCCCTGTGCGCACGCCTATACCCACACGTGACCCACCACCTGGATTTGCATCAGGTGGCTCTTCGGTTCTTCATAACGATTACCCCATGCCTCACAACGTCTCTGCTTTCACCATAAACGAGCTGACGCATCGGGAAAATACCCAGCCACGCCAGGACGAGTCCAAGAGGTGTCTTTTGCCGCAAGGTTCTAATTCAACAGTTACGCAGTGCTATCAACATTTAAAACCGGAACCTAACCAAGGCATCTCTGCTGCCGTATCGTCGTCTAATGCTTACCCACTTGAAAGGAGAAGCAATGTGGAGTCACCCTAACGATTGATCGGTGCACACATACCCGAGAGTCGAAGCAACCCCGATGGCTCAGATTCATCGTACCTCGCACGCTGCCAAGTCAAAGTGAAAGTCAAAGTTTATTTTCTATTCTGTCGTACAGAAAGAAAGGACTGTGAAAAAAAGTTGTGTTTTAAAACAGCTTGACCAGAAGCATTCGTAGTGAACGGCGTCGTAGAACCCTGTGAAGAGCTTTCTAATTCTGACATACCACCATCAATGCCCGACACGCCGAGCATTAGCCCTTTGTGCACCAACAACCCACTGAATACTGCATTAACTCACGACGAAAAGGAAAGTCATGTTCTGAAAAGAATGCCACATCAGCAACATCGGCCGCAACATCAACGAGACAAGCCCAAGCAAGTCGGCCAGGTTAAGCGACATGTTGTCCGACAAATAGGACTACAGACATCGAAACAACACTCACGGCTTAAAGGAAGACGTTTACAAGCGAGTCAACTGAAGCGACGACAAATTCAAGGCGTCAAGACAAACAAGACATCAAATTCAAGACATCTTCGCTAGAGGGAACGTCAAGCAAGTTTTCTCCAGCAGAGGTCACGACTCAGTCTGCGGTCAACGCTACCCAGACAACAGGACACAAAACGACCAAAGAGGCGCAAAACCACATCCTGTATTCCGGAAGGACACACAGATCGCCCCGTCAGTCCCGGTCAACGAATACGCGAATTTACTGGTAGCGACGCATGTGTACCACTCACGACAAAGAAAGCGACACCTACGAAATTCGAGCCGCTGGTGCTCCAAGCCGTTTCAACCTCGTTCATTCCTCGCCAGAATACAAGATGTATCATCACCAGTTTCCACGTTCAAGGTGTGCATGTGTTGTCCAGAACACAACAGCCAGCCTCGCCCACCAGGGCGCTTGTGCGTGTGACAGGACTGCCCGCTCTGAATATTTTTTCCGCGAGTTTATGGAAATCTATTGGGACATTGAACTATCTGCATGTTTGGACATTTTTCCCCTATGCGACTCTCGTTGTTGACATGCAACTCTCGCGTTCTTTCGGGGGGAGGGGGAATCATGTGACGCATGAAGCCAGTCAGGTAGAATCTGACGAGGAAGAAGAGCGCGTGAACAGAATAAAAGTATGGCGTCTGTGCCGCTGGACGTCTCTCATTCATAGCGTCACACACACACACACACACACACACACACACACACACACACACACACACACACACACACACACACACACACACACACACACACACACACACACACACACACTACACACACACACACACACGCGCGCGCACGAACGCACACACGCACGCACGCACGCACGCACGCACGCACACACACACACACACACACACACACACACACACACACACACACATATATTTCCCCATCAGCTTTCTTGATTAACCGGTTTGTGTTTGTGTATTGATTACGTACAGCAATAAGTGTATCTCTGCCGTCCACTCCATTCTTCTTATTTTCGCCTACCTGACTCAGTGGCAACGATTTCGGCAGTGTGAGCTCTGATGTCATTGCTCTTACCGAGCAGCGCGCACTTTTTAAGCGCATTGCATCTGCGAATTAATCGACGGTGACAATGCCGGATGGATGCCAACGCTTTGATCTCACGGGCGACAGGAGATCGGGAAGTGATCCCGCTGTTTCTACAAACACGGCGTGTGCGACAAGTACGAGCTGACAATTCTAAACGTGCCCCTGCAGGGCTCCGAACCCTTCGTTTGCAGGCGTCCTTCAAGAACGGAGTGTCCTAAGACGGCGACGTCATTTGTCTGTGCGTCGCGATCACGAACCCATCACGAAGAGCCTGGAGATCACCCGTTTGATGGAAAATACGCGCGCAATGTTTGCAGGGTGTTTGAATAAAAACATAATGAGAGGATCAGCCGTCGTAATCTAAGCGAACCGGCATTTATTCCGTCATATTTAGCTCTAGAGCCCATAGTTGGCACCAAACACAACAGAGGGGCTTTTAGCGGCGGCAAAGAGATGTCAGGTTTAATTACTGCGTGTGGCGTGTGCGCAGCGAGCGATCTGTCTGATGAAGAAACTGCATTAGTGACAACTTATAGAGTGGGGCGGCGAGAAATAGGCATGAGTGAGATGTAGCGAGATGTACTGGGAACGAGTGTCGTGAAACCAAATAAGGACGCGGACCACCGGGCCTCGTTTACGGTCAGCTACATACGCGTAAAAAGGCACACGCTATCACAACAGTCGACTGTCGGACTTGCTCGTGCGATCTAGCCAGGGCATTCATGTACTTCGCTTTTCACGAAGACCTAATGTTCAATGAATTCTCGTAGTGTATATGCTGCACTAAACGAGCGTTACCTCTAGGACTTTCGTTTTGGTTATTTTTCATTCGTCAATATAGCGTGGGTCGACATGAACAGATTGTGTTCACGACAGAGGTTTTCTTTTTCTCCGAAAGTCGATGCAAGCGTGTCACCAAAGAAGGCAAGAAAAAAGACGCAACAGGCTTCTGATCTGTCATCTTCAATACTTTGTTGTTTGTTTCAAACGTATCGCGTTTCTTTTTCTTTTTTTTTCGTTCCCTCGCTGTAAAATCATAGCAAGCTACGTGCAGAAGTTTCTTAAAGCCACAGCGACGTCTAGTAGGGGCAACCGGCGTCGCAGAACGAAGATGGATGTCTGTGTTATCCCCTATGCGTCAAGTTCGCTCGCTGAAAGGGTGGTGTCTTGCTTTGTGTTTTCAGTATCAGTCGTACACAGCGTGTCACATGCATGCCTCACCTGCCTTCAGATCCGCCTGTGCAAAGACGACATGCAATGTGGGGAAACTGTGATACACGGCAGTGTATAAATAGAACCGTTATCTGACCATGTACAGGGATGAAAATGCATGATCGTACGCCATCGTCGCCTTGAGCAGGTGGGTTTAGTGATTATCGATATCCAACGGCATTTCTTTACATTCACGCCACACATACATTTATTATTATTATTATTATTATTATTATTATTATTATTATTATTATTATTATTATTATTATTATTATTATTATTATTATTATTATTATTAACCCCTTGAAGTTTCCCGCTCCAACGTCTCTCTTGTACGTCCGGACAAATTCCACCCACCACTTAACGTAAGATTATCTGCATCAGCCGAAACAACGAGCTACAGCAGTTACGTAAACAAATCTCCAAGATTTGCGTTCAGGCGAGGTGATTACACGGGCCTCTATCATCACTTGTCCACCGTTGACTGGTCACAGGTTACTGACAAACCGAATGTTGATGACCAGGTTGATCAGTTTGCGGAGCTTGTACTGAGCAGCATGCGTAATTTTATTCCCCAATACACACATAAACAACGTAAATATCCCCACTGGTTCTCATCTGAACTTATCAGTGCACTGAAGCATAAAGATCGCGCACACAGGAAATCTAAATGTTCTCCATCGAGCGAGTGGAAGGAAGAGTTCAGCTTTTTTCGAACTCTCGCTAAACGCCTATATAAACGGGATCATAGTTCGTATATTGAATTCTTAGAAAAAAGCGCTTCTGACAGGCCAGCTGAGTTTTGGAAGTATGTACGTAAACGGTCCAGCAAAAGCGGAGAGTCTTTCAGACTACTAGACTCAAATGGGGTAGAAGTGCATGCCGTCGCTGACTGTTTTGCCGCACATTTCTCATCCGTTTATAAGGCCTCAGACTCTAGCACTGATATCAGACAGCCTAAGGCAGTTCGCTCACCGAGTGCTTTGTCGCTGGATGAAAATCTTATCTGCGAATGCATTAAGTGCTTAAAACCATCCTTATCATGTGGCCCAGATGGCATCCCCTCCGCCATACTAAAAGCTTATAGTAGTATATTTGTCCCAGTACTGACTACGATATTTAATAACTGCCTGGACACTTCCACGTTTCCTAGCATGTGGAAAACTGCCCGTGTTTTCCCAGTATTTAAGTCGGGCTCTAAAACAGATGTTTCTAATTATCGCCCGATTTCTCTACTATGTGCCACATCAAAGATCTTCGAGCTGGCTCTTCACAAAATATTGTCTTTTAGTGTTAAAAGCTCATTGATTCCTAATCAACATGGTTTTCTCGCTGGCCGCTCAACTACCACAAATCTTGCTAGTTTCATGACGCAGATCTCCACACCTATTTCTCAGAGAGGACAGGTTGACGTACTCTACTGTGACCTGAGCAAGGCTTTTGACGTAGTCAGCCACACACTGCTTATGGTTAAACTTGCGCAATTTGATGTTGACTTGTCGGTTGTGAATCTCCTGCAGAGCTATCTGCTCAATAGATATTGTTATGTAGCGGTAAATGGCCAAACGTCTTCTTTGTATAAAGTGACTAGTGGGGTCCCTCAAGGGTCAGTATTAGGCCCACTCCTATTTTTAATTTACGTTAATGATGTTTCTTTTGCCATTCATAATTCTTCTTTCCTCTTGTATGCCGATGACATCAAGATTTTTAAGGAAATTCATTCAGTTAACGACTGTCGCTTGCTGCAGTCAGATTTGCGCTCTTTTTCCGAATGGTGCAACGCTAATAACCTTTCTCTGAATGCCTCGAAGACAAAATTCATGTCTATCACTCGCAAAACATCTAGCGTGTCATTTCAATACTCTGTCAATTCTGTGTCCTTGTGCAAGGTTTATGAGATCAGTGATCTTGGTGTTGTTGTTGATAGCACGTTAAACTTTTCTGCTCACGCTAAGCGTGTTGCTTTGCGGGGTCTTCGCACCCTAGGCTGTGTTTGCAGATTGTCTAGAGAATTCCGTTCTCCTATGCCCTTCCGAAAATTGTACACCGCGCTATGTCTTCCTCAACTGGAGTATGCGTCCGTGATATGGAATGGCATTGCTCAATCCAGCGGTAACACCATTGAACGAGTCCAGAAAAAATTCCTTAGCATATATAACCATCGCTTTGCTAAAAAATCTCGTTCAAATACTGCTGAATTATTGTCATTGCCATCACTTCACTGCCGACGAAATCGTTCTGATCTCTTGTTTCTTTACAAGCTAGTCCACGGTATCATATCCTGCCCTGTACTTCTCAATTGTGTTAATTTTCGAATTCCGCGTAAGTTAACCAGAGAGAACAGACCGTTTCATGTACCCGCCTGCTTCTTCCAACACTCTACCGTTCACAGAATACAAAGTCTCTATAATGTTAATTTTCTCGATCTTGACATTTTTCATAGTCCACAATCATTGTTTTTATCCGAGCTTTGCACTGTTTTGACATAGTATGGCACAATGTACAAAGTCTTCCCTTCTCCGTCTTTCCGCATAGTTGTATATATGCAATCTAATTTTTCATTCCCCTTCAATATTTCTCGTGTTGTCTTATTTTACTCCTCCCCTTTTGTGTTCATTTCTCTTTGTCTACGTGTATTTGCTCTTTTTATTTCTGAAGACTGTCTGTATTGTATAGTTTAT